>NC_143016.1:71919295-72108045 GCF_055824585.1 Amblyomma mixtum | reverse complement strand
GATGTGGACTGACAGGAAGACGACACAACTTCGTAGATGTCAGCACCTCAGCACGAAGTGTCCTCGCCTTGCCATTGTCTGTTTTTCTAGAGTGTGGTGAATTCCAAGTTTCTGCTTCGTCGCAGTGCGAGCGGTAGCCTGGGCCTATAGCAGCGTCTGCAACCAACCTGTTGCTTACTTTTTAAAATTCCCAGCTCCTCTACTTGCATGCTAGTACAGTTCATCCTCGAAATGACGAAGTCTGTAACATCCACATTTTAATTCGTAATTTAAAATCTAGCCACATAATTTATCTCTCCATGCAAGGAATCCTTCCAAATGCGTTGTGAACCACTCATGGATAAAAGAAGCCCGAGTGCGGACACGGCGCGGTTCCCGGCAAGGAGACGCACGGAGAATGAGACCGGGAAAGGGCCATGCCGATGGGAGGAGCCAACTCGAGGGAGCCGAAAGAGGCAAGAGCCGAGGCAGCCGCCAGAAAGGTTAGATATGCTACTGGCTGGAAATATCTGCTGTGCATTCGCGCAAATGGCATCCCTCCCCTCCTTTATTTCCTTTTATTTGTCTAGTAATTGCCAAAGTGTATGACGCCGCGGTGGCTCATTGGTTATGGTGCTCGGCTGCTGGCCCGAAAGACGCGGGTTCGATCCCGAACGGGGCAGTTGAATTTTTTTGGAGGAGAAATTCCAGAGGCCCGTGTACTGTGCGATGTCAGTGCACATTAAAGAACCCCAGGTGGTCGAAATTTCCGGAGCCCTCCACTACGGCGTCTCTCATAGCCTTAGTGGGTTTGGGACGTTAAACCCCATAAACCAAAGGAAACCTTCTTTTCCAGTGAAAGTATTGGGTAGTCTGATGCTTCCGTGCTTTATTCTCCAACAGTCGCGTTGCACCTTGTTCGTTCATTCCACCACAAAAGAAATGCATTGTGGTTCATGTTGCGAACTTGCCTCAACACATCTATCGTTTCCGAAAGGTGCATTTCAAATTTATGCTCAAGTTAAGGCATTTCTGGAGTCACAGGATTGAGAAGCACTACTATTTCAATGATAAAGCTGCCAATTATCATACCTACAATGGACCCACCTCATATTCAGGTTGGCTTTGCCACAATGAGCTGTGCCCTAATTATGGCATCACTGGCCATCAGTGAAACGAAGATAAGCCGCTAATTTGTGCATTGCTGCTACGCTGGTGCATATAGTGCTGTTACGAGAACACTGCCAACAAATTACTGAGCTTCCTGCTGGTGAGACAATCGTGTTTCACCGTAAGCCACCTTGTTTCAGCTTTAAAAGTTTGATTGCTCGTGTTTGTGCTCATTCCCTGCTCTTGGGTGTCGATGGCAGTAAACTGGTGCCATAATGGGGCTTTTTTATGAGTTAGACCCACCAAAAAACACAAGCACAAACAGCATTTCAGCAACCGAGTACAGCTGCGGATGGATTTTTCAGGTTTGGTTGGACATGAATAATGGCCCGGATAATTGAATGGTCCATAAAAGTTTTAGCGGTTTTTCAGTGATGTCCAAAATTACTAGTCCAAATTAACGAAGTCCAAAAAATTTCTCGGTGAATGTGGTTTGTTGCTGAATGGAATTGTGATGCATATTTTATCTACACAGGAGGCGCCAACTCTAACTGGCTGTAGCACTATCTAGCTGTGGGGTGTCAGTATGCAGTGTATACGTGCTGTCCCCATTCCTTCATATGCCCAGCTCTCCCTCACTGAGCCACTGACCGGTGTCGCGAAAAAGAGGATGGATAGCTCTTTTGGCAATGGCCCAGGAGACGGTGTGGCTGAGTTTATAACTTTCTCTCCCTTTTTAATTGTGCCTATTGGCAAACATTTCGAATAAAAAAAGGCCTTATTTTTTTTTTGCTCTGGTTCGTGAGTCTTTCGGCAATTACCAGCGGATAGGCACCCTGAGTTAATAAATGGACGCACGCGAAGGAGGTGAACAATAGTCTCGAAAGGAAAGGCATGCAGTCTTGGCGGTAGCCTACATAGCTAAATGGCCGCTTCATGAAAGCCTGTGCCGATACGTCGAAGTGTTTTACTTACGTGCATTTGCTTTCCATGTTAGACTGTGACACAGACACCAACACAAGTCCCTTGTTTCTTCTACATGACTTGCCGCTTAGCTCAAAGTTTCTTTGTAACATATTAATCGGCAATTTTCTCTCTTCTATAATAGCGAACGCCTTGTGTGCAAGCACTACATTTTACGCATATGGATTGCAGTGTCTTATATGAAACAGGTCGTATCCAGTGAAACCAGCGTTGTGTATGTAGCGAACAAGACACATCGGCGCGAGTTTAAGCAGCTGCCAGTTATGTTTAGCTTAGCCGATTTAATGCACGTTCGCACATTGATCCCGCAAAGCTGGACAGTTCCTTCGTAAGGCTATTTTAGCGGCGCTCTGCTTATACACTGCTTTTTTTTTCCCCATGCCATTTTCCTCGTGCTGTTGTTATTCGTTGTAACTCCCTCCCACCTCACCGATCTTCGTGTTGCTCTGATGAATGCTCTTTCTTCATTTGCTGTTCCAAACTGAACTTTTTTTTATGTGGCACTTATGTTGGTTTATGCGTAAAGAAGATTAAAAATTATGCAGCAGAAATATGTGAATCGTAACAAAATGGAGCCGAACACACAAACAACTTGCCCTCGATATACACGCACACTGAAGTCATTACGTGCATTCAGCATCGATGATTATCTAAATTTCTTTGCCTGTTAGCTGGGCTGGTTAAAGATGATATGCTTTGCACTATATTGAAGAAAGCGGCCGAAACAAGTTTTAAATGAAACTTAATCCGAAAATCACTGTGTTCGGCGATTTTAGGGCACTTCAGTTAATCCTAACCCTGAACCTTGTTTACGAGCCCTTCTCCACGGCGCCCCTAGTAACCCACTCGCAATATCGCATAAGCGCAACTCACCTTACTATACGGCGCGTAAACGCTTTTATTGCGGCTGCACAAGATAACCTCAAGAAACGCTGTATCCTGAGAAATTGGTCATGATTACCATAATGCATTTATCTCGTGGTAAACGCTGGGGTTCTATTTTTGGACAATATCACCCATATTAGGCTACCAACGATACTCATTGTTGCTTTTAATAATCATAATAGTAAAGATAATAATAATAAATTTATTCTGCCTCTGTATAAGAAACCATTAACTCTGTGCATCCATGTTTGTGTTCTCACAGGTTGACACCGTCTCGATCATGACCTCGTCTACTCGCAGCTTCCGGCATAAATGAAGAATAAAGGGCGGCGCTTGATGTGCCTCCCGCCAACGACAGTTCAAGGACCCCATTCTGTATATGCAGCTTCTTCAAATTTTTTTTGCGATATTTAGTTCTTGTAGTATTGCAGTGAAAGCTTATAGACATCCCCTTTGAGGTTACAGCGTTTTGGAACATATATTTCCCTCTTATAATAGCTAATTTGCTTCTTTATTGTGTTATTATACTGTAGGAAAGCATTACGAATCTAGAGACGCTTGTTTGTTCTTTTCAGGCGTTCATTTGGTTTATATATTTTGCAATTAATTTTTAAATATTTCGCAACGAGTAGCACGGCGAGAAATAAAATTGTCATTTACGGACCTTGGTGTTGCGGCGTGGTTGTGTTTGTTGCAAGAGTAAAATCTACGCATTTGTGGCTTCTCACTCCGCTATCGTCTTGAATTAGTTTTTTTGACCTGTATGATATACTCGAGAGGTCCAGAAAATTGCGCCTGTATGGCGCGGAATGCCTAATATAAGGTGATAATGCTGTTCTAATGGTTGGTCGTTAGCCAAAAAAGACCTTGTCCTGACTTCTTTTCTGTCTGCCGCACAGACAACCATATATGCACTAATAAAAGAAGAGCCACTGTCACATGGATTTTCGGTTCTTTCAATCTTCTAGTTTCCAGATGCTTGTTCTAGTTAACGATCTTTGCCGCCTGTGGCTGTATATTACAGCATAAAGCTGGCTTCCATGAGCGTCTGATGTGGACACGCACATGTTTATTGATCTGATCACAATAATCATTTAAATAGCGTGTTCTGAAAAAAAAACATTTGTCGCTATCTATCGTCACTTTGTTTTTTTCATCTCGCAAACGCAGCGCAATGCAGTGCTCCCCACTGCAACCTATGTTAAAAAATGACTACAGCTCATTAAGACTCAGGCGCTGTTCTCCTTGGTCGCCTATGCATCCGGCTCCGTACTGTCTGCGAATATGAGCAAGCTATTTATTTTTGCTTTGTGCACTGAAGGCAGTCGCTAAGTCCCTTGCGTTCCTCAAGAGAAGCAAAGGGGAGCGCATTAATTTCACCACCCAAGGGAATAAACAAAAAATGGCTGAGGCTTAGCTAAGGTTAAGCCTAGTCAGATGCGAAGCATATTGATGGCTAGGCTTGGTAATACATGGCTTTCCTTGGTTGAATACTTGGTCATTTTAATACAACCGCTAGAAGCCTTCGTCGTGGGGGAAGACAACGGCATGGCTACAGCGGAACGCCGACTAACCCCGAGACGCGCGTTGGGTGAGCGCCTGGATTGCCACGGAAGCCGCGTCCGCCTGCCCGGTGGAGCGAGCGTTTCACCTACACCGAGTGTGAACGCGCGTTCGAAATTTGCGGGAGTGTGACGTCACCATACCACGTGATTCACACGGCGTGCAACCGCAGCGACGGCACAAGTTGGAGCCCCGTCTCTCATCTGTCGTGGCGTCATTGTGTCACGTGGTGTGACGTCACCATACCACGTGGTCTGCACGGCGTGCAACCGCAGCGACGGCACGAGTTGGAGCCCAGTCTCTCATCTGTGGTGACGTCATTGTGTCACGTGGTGTGCACGACGTGTAACCGTCACGAAGGGCTTGGGTTACCTATTGTAATATGCTTCGCTTAAAATTGCCTTCTATGAGAACAAACAAGGCCGTGCTTCGTGATGGGCGCCCTGCGCACCATTTCGTTTTTTTTTTAAGCCGACGTGTTGGGACAGAACTGCCATGGCCGTTCAAGTAGATTATTGCTACTACTCCCAAACGCAGGTCACCCACTCCAGTTCGGGTGGATCGTAGACAGGCTGTTTGAAACGAAGGCGACACGCGCGCAATTTTTTATTATTGAATAAATCACGTCTTCCTTTAAGGAGGCCGTATCGCAAGCTATCTCCGATCCTAGTCTCTTTTTCCGTACTTGTTAATTACGGAAAGAAAATGCGAGACACATCGCCGATGCCACAAACTACGAAATTCCTCTCGTAATAGCCGCACACGGGCCTGGCTCCCAGTGCTAGTGAAATGGCGCCAGGGAAGTGCAGGTGCTGCTTCGTCCTGGCTAGCAAGCACTGAAAGTGTCAATGCTTGCATTTCTTTGTGGAATCGGCGCAACATAGAGGCTTGCTTCTTAAACCGATTATCAACTGAGAAAACGGAAAAATTGTAGGATAACCGCTTCAGCCCGGGACAAAGTTGTTCCCGCATAAGGTCTGGCGCATTGAACCGACAATGGTAAGCAACAGTACTCATGAAAATTCCTTTTCGTACTGGCCAAACCAACACCACCTTCCTCCAACAACTGTGCGTGTTGACCGTCACCAAACCTGCACGATAATACCGCCACATTTGAGCAGCGTCATATGCTGCCTGGCGGAAATTCTTACGAATACCATATTGCTATCGGTTGCACTCTTGAGCAGAATGCCATAGGCAGCAATCTCCCGGAAGCGGAAAGCTGAACTACCAACGCTCATTCTTACTCCCTTGCCCCCCCCCCCCCCATATCATTCCATAAATGTTTATAGTCGTTTTAACGTTAGCCACCGAAATGGAGGGAGTGACAGTAGCTGTAGTATGCGCTAGAAGTGCGGCAAGAACCTGGAGTCTAGGACGTAAGAGAATCGACAAAGACACGCGGAGCAGGCAGAGGCAGTTATAAGCCACTTGCCGCTACGGTCATAAGCCCGACGTGTCCATGATGCAATATATGTGGCTCGTACGTTCGCAACTTGCGTCCAACACTCGTGGTTGGACGCAATTTTGTACAAAACGAAGTGATTCTCTCCCTCTCCCCTTGAAGTTTCAAAAAAAGCTAACGGGAGCGCTCATGTCTGCTTACGGGCTATGAGTGCCAAAGCATTGTGCACTACGGCGTTTCCGTCTGTGTGTTTGT
Organism: Amblyomma mixtum; assembly: GCF_055824585.1. NCBI lineage: Eukaryota > Metazoa > Arthropoda > Arachnida > Ixodida > Ixodidae > Amblyomma > Amblyomma mixtum. The sequence continues at coordinate 72,101,864 of NC_143016.1, read as the reverse complement.
GGTTAGTGTATTTGTGTAACGCCTTGGTAACCATTTCGAGGACCCGTGGGTACATATATGCAAAATTGGTCTTTCACAACTTAATATTCACAGATGGCGGTGAGTCTTTATACCACTACAAAGGCAGTGACGCAGCTGTTAAGCGATGCGCCACTGTAGCTTGTGGCTCATGCACTACGTATTTTCCAGAGGTCTCCACCTAACCAGGAACGCCGTGGGAACAGTAAGCTATCACCACAGCCGATATTTTTCAAAATGGAGATTCTAATGCTAAGACATTAAAAAGGCGCAGAAGGTGGCTGCTGTGGGTAGCAATATGTCTTTAGTGTGTCTTTGTTGTTGTAGATGGTGGTAAAAATTTTTGGTTTGAAAGACTGACTGGGAGAAAGGGCCTCGTGGCTGGGGTCCTCAGTATATGACTCTGATAGCTTCTCTATCCTGCGGGCCTGCGTGATCAGCCTTGGCTGATAGCCAACGCTAGGGCTGCACAGAGCAGCTTTCCATCAGGAGGAAATGTGGTGGCGGATAAGTTGTTGCTGGGATGGTATAGATTGGGGAGGGTGCTATCGCATTACAGCCAGTAAGAAGTGTTTCGAAACCGGAAGATGTGTTTTTGGGTGCAGGTTCGGGAAAGAATTCGTCTGAGACTGATGGCACGCCGTTGTGTCCGCTTTTAAAAGGAGAAGAGTATCTGGTTCATCGCACTGTTCTGGCTCCAGCTGTTTTTTTTTATTTCCCCCCGTCTCAAAGCCCTTTTTGAGAGGTTGTCTGCTCGGAGGGGTGCTGTAACACCTTGGTGTGAGGATCTGTGTGATTGCAGGTCTTATTTTAAACAAACACAAAAGTACAAACAATAAACGAGGCGGCTTTTATCGGAAAGGAAACCTATTTCAATATGAGCGAGAAAAAAGGAAAGGAACAAGAGAGCAACGCAACAACACACGGGAAAAACACACGGGGGAACAGAACAAAGTGCTTACGAAAAATGCAGAAAAAAGAGTCAAAGAGGAAAGTCACACTACTTGTCTTATTCGAGCAACGAGCGGGGAGGACTGGCTGGGTGTCGGGCAGTCAGGGAGTCTCTGGGTGTTCCAATGTCGATGCAACGCTACCGCAGCGTCGGCGTCTGTGGGCTCCCAGCACGGTTCCCAGGTCTGGTATCCCGGAAAAGTCACGTAGGCACCAGAGGCGGCCTGTGTGAAGCAGCTGACGGATGGACGGGGAAGAGTGGCGACTGGGCCTGGTGGTTGGGGCTCTCGACGAAGGAAGTCCAGGTCTGGTGGCCCGGACGTCTGCGGCTAAGGCCCAAGCCCGGAACTCGGGGAGCCAGCAGAACTCGTCCACGTCCGTCGGCCACCGCGCTCTTCTCTTCTCTGCCACGTAATCCTCTTCGACCTGCCCCGCGTTCCCCTCCGCACGCGCTCCTCGTGCTTTGTCTTCTCCTCACGAACGCCGCTGGGTGGCGCTATCTCCTTACACTTGGGGACCCCCTGAGTGTCCTCCCTCTCGGAGGAAAACACTTATGTTTTCATATTTTCCGCACTTAGCGCCCAGGCCGCGGCCTGGTTAGGCATGGCGGTTGCTGGCTCCACCATGACTGACCGCGCAGCTGCTGCCGGGCTGGCCCTGACACCTGGACTACACGCGGATCCGTCCTCTCCTTAGGTAACCTCTGACCTCGACACGAACACCACAGTTGACAACCCGGACGAGACGGTCATGCCAGGTGGACATCGTCTACCTGACTGTGGTCCCGCTTCAGGTGGTGAACTCCGTTCTCGTTCGGGCTCAGATTTGACCCCCGTAACCGGCGCCGCGAGCCTTTCCTCGCCCCTTGCCGCTGTCAAAAGACCCCGGCCCCCGACAACCTAGAGCTGGACACAGATACCTCTCTTTTAGAGGCGCACGAGGAACTGCTGCCCATCATTAACGATGGAAAAAATAAGATCGCGGTCCGGGCCACATTTGTGTCCCTGCTGTCTGCCATGAATGCTAATGCGCAGCACCTCTTTGCCTGCGCCATCCGTGACAGAGAGCGCGTCCGTGCTTCGCGAGACCAATTTATCGCCCGAGATCGTGTGCTGAAGGTCCTGAGGGCCCGTAATTCCGAAGTGTTCACCAGGCCTTCCGAGGCCGAGGCGGAACTTCGCCTTCTGCGGGCTGGACCGAACGTTGCTAGGATATTTGCGGCGGCTCTGCGAAGTGGTGCCCGGCCTCTTTCACCTGCCGGCGTTGTTTCACGCACATCGACACAGGCACACCCTGGGCCCGTCGAGCTCGGGGACTCTCCTCCAGCCGAAATGCCCCATCAAATTATTATGATTATTATTATTATTATTATTTACCTGATACCCACAGCGCCTTTCGGCATTACAGTGGGGGGTTACAAACGGAAAAGTATATAGCACAATGCAAAATGCAAAATGCGTCACATACAAGGGATGAGAATAACAGAATAACACAGAAAATGCTTTCACCGTCTGTTGGGGCCTCCGACAACATGGGTCGAGAGGTTTTTACCCTCACCAAGTCGGCCATCGACCCAGAGTCTGTGAAAATAGGTGGCGTCACACTCCGACCCACCCGTCGCGCCCTCGTTGTTACATGCAGGGATCCTGGGAACCTCGAGCGCCTACAGGCTGCCATCACCCGTATCGAGGCCACCCGGGCTTCCATCAATGTCCATATGCCTCAGCGACGCAATCCCCACATCGGCCTGTCCGGGGTTGATCCTAACATCCGTCCTGAGGACCTCGTGAGGATCTCTCTTGATCCGCAGAAATGTAAGCTAAGATAGTCCTTTACACAGCGCTCTCGACAGCGTGTTCACGTCCTAGAGGTCGACCCTCCCGCTTCTTTCCGGCTTCGTGACGCCCATCGCGCCACTGTGGGCTGGACCTCCGGTGAGGTCCAAGAGGACCTCCAGGTCCCGCTGTGCACGTTCTGTGCCCAATACGGCCATGCTCTGAAGGCGTGCCCGCATGCAACGGACCCTCTAAGGCCTGCTGCACACGATGCGCGGGGTCGCACCCTCTCGCACAGTGCCCCCGCCCTATATAGGACCCTAACGCCAAGTACGCCCCATGCGACGCGGCTGGCCGCCCCTCTAACCACCAAGCTGGGCATGCCTCCAGCTCAATTTCGCAGGAGCGCGCTGCTCGCGTCGATGCCAGGACCGCTTATGGCCCTTAGGGCCGCGATCGCCCGGCGTACCTGTCCCGCGAACCGCCAGGTTGCGACTCTGATTGTACTTACGGCCGTCTCCGCTAATTTTTCATTGGTATTCTTATTTTCTTGCTTCCCTTTATCACTTGCCTCCGTAACCGGTCCTCGGCCCTCCTGCTTCCACCACCACCACGATCTAAAAATCTGTCTATTAAGCAGCTGTCGCCCAAATGTGATCCTTTTCTACTTCAGTTATCCCCGTTCCTATGTCTCTTTATATCGCAATGGTTAGCTCTAGTTTTCTGCAGATCAACCTTGACCATACCCGGCGTGCGACGGCTACCCCCTGGAGTCATTTCCTCTCTTCTCCGTTTGCTCTGGCAGCGGTGGCGGACCCTTGCCTGGTCGGTGGTGGGGTTTCAGGTCTTCCTAGTGGGGTTGCTATCTTCTCTGCGCAATCACTTCCGCGCTCACTAGTCTTTGTGCGGGATCCTCCTTTTGAGATGTTCCCTATTTACGCCTCCACATTCGTTGTGGCGGTGCTCTGCACCTCTCAGTCTGCTTCCTTCCTCTTTGTCTCGGTTTACACCCCGCCGCGCGCCCTCTTTGACTCTTCATTAGACGAACTGGACGAAGTGGTCGCTTTGGCGGCCGGCTGCCCCATCATCCTTGCCGAAAACTTCAACGTCAAGTATGAATTGTGGGGCCTCGCACCCTTCGACTCGCGTGGCTCCAAACTTGTCCACTTCGCCCTGGCTCACCAACTGACAGTTTTAAATGACCCTACTTCCGCCCCCACATACAACTATTACGCGGAGTCGTGGATTGATGTCACACTCGCTTCCCCATCTCTGCTCAGCTCCGGATACACATGGACCGTCTCGGACGCCGAATTTCTGTCCGAGCATTCTTATATTGAGGTGTCGATTGCTTCTCATAAGAAGCAGCGTCTAACGGTTGCATCCCGGGCTCGTCTGCTTCAGTGCCTCGCAATTGACACATGGTTTCTTCGGGTTACTGGCGCCGATCTGCGATCCTCCGATGCACTAGAGACCGTCGTCAACCGGTTCCACGACCGAGTTAACACGATGATTGAGCGCCACAAGCGTACAGTTGTGACTGCTCCGGCGCCGAAGCCATGGTGGTCCCCTCAGCTCGCTATCGAGCGGCGCGGCGTTCGAGCTTTGCGCCGGCGCTTCCAGCGTTGCTCAGAACCATCGTTGCGCCCCGTCTATCGCACCGCGTTAAAGGCGGCACTTCCCTCTTACCGTCGCAACATCATGGAGGCGAAGGACTCGGCGTTGCGCCAGGCCTGTCACGATGCGACTCAGAAAAACCTTTTCGGCGCACCCTTTGAGAAGGCATTTGCCAAACTGTGCGCCCCCGTATTCCTACCACCTCTGGACCCAGGAGGCGGCGTTCTGACGACTTCTGTCGTCGAGTCGGCGGCACTTTTGCTCCGGCCACAGGGCGCGTTTGACAATTCTTTGATAGATTCACCATTACACGCGTCTTCCCGTGCATCCGTCCAGTCACCTTACCATTTTTATGTACCACCGGATGTCCCATTCTCGCGTAACGAGCTTCAGTTGCTCGTGAACGCACTCGGTACTGGCACGGCTCCTGGCCTGGATAGGTTAACTCGCCCTTGGTTCCCTTGGTTGTTGTTGTTTTTCACCTCATGGGATGGCGCATTAAGGGTTGGTTGGTTGGCCTCATGTAGAATGGCACATACCCACTACGGGGGAGTGGCCAAGACACAGGCGGTGAACTGTTGGAATGATTAGGAGTTTTAGAGGAAAAGGAGTATTAATAGGGTATAGGCTGACAGATTGGACGACGCAACGAAAGGGGACCTGTTAGCAGGGAGATCGAAGATGGGAGGACGGCATTATGTGCAAATTTGAATGCAACATATGGAATGGTTCAATTTTGTATTGACTGAAAGAGAGACAGAAAAAATAATAATAATAATAAATTAAAAGTTTGATAATCAGAAAAATGAAAACAAATAGAAATAAAAAAAGAATATTAGCATGTGAGTCGCTGTGTTTCTAAAAGAAATTTTTCAACTGCACAGCGCGCACTCCTGTTGCTTCGTCCAAGCGAAGTAGCGCCAAAGGAAAGAACAACCTCAGTGGACAAAGGCAGACCCAGCTGGTGAAACGGATTTTCTAATAGGCGCCTCCTCAAAGAAGAGAATCGGCGGCAGAACAGCAGGAAGTGATGCACTGTCTCAGGCTCGACACAAAATGGACACAGTGGAGAAACCGCCAGACCAGATCTGTGAAGGTAGAAATTAAGCAGAGGAACTCGGCATCGCAAACGCGTGAAAGAGACCTCCAGTCTGCGCGAACTCAAGTCTTTGCTGCTCCAAGGGTGCAGAAGATGCTTGTATTCGGGGGATGAAGTAAGCGCCGAGGCTGAAAATTTCTAACTCCGCCCCAGGAGTTGACCGGATCTCTAATGCCATGCTCCGCAATTTGGACGATCAATCGATCGCCCAGCTCACGGAGTACTTCAACAAATGCTGGCAGGAGGGCACTCTTCCCCAATCATGGCGTCACGCCAAAATCATATTCATACCAAAGCCCCACAAACCACTTACACCCTCAAATCTCCGTCCCATTTCACTAACCTCATGCCTAGGCAAGCTTTTCGAACACGTCGCACTCGCTCGACTCACCAAACACATGGCGGAGCAAGACCTCTACCCGCACAGCATGGTGGGCTTCCGTCCCCATCTGTCAGCACAGGACGCCATGCTCCAACTCACGCAGGACATTTTCGACCCCCTCATTCCGGGTCACACAAAAGCTGTCTTAGCCTTGGATCTCTCCAAGGCCTTTGATCGCCTGGACCATCAAGCGATCATGGCGGCTCTCTCCCCCTTGAACATAGGTGAACGTATGTACACCTATATTCAAACATTCCTTACTAACCGCACGGCCGAAATTCACTTCGGTCCCCACATCTCCCCCCCATACACCCTTAGTGAGGTCGGAACCCCCCAGGGGTCCGTCCTCTCCCCTTTCCTCTTCAATGTCACTCTCATTCCCCTTGCCCACAAGCTACGAACCATCCCTCACCTTCGGCATACACTCTATGCCGATGATATCACGCTATGGAACACCCATGGCAGTGATGGAGACATAGAGAACACCCTACAGTCCGCGGCTATCCTCACCCAAACGCATGCGCGGAGTATCGGACTCTCCTGCTCACCGGAGAAGTCGGAGCTCCTCATAATCCGCCCCACAACACGAAACTGTCCCACAGCCCCCATCACCGTGACACTGGAAAACCGGCCCATCCCGGAGGTAAACACTCTCCGGGTACTTGGCCTCCACATCCAGAACAACGGGAAAAACACACTCACCATACGGAAACTCAAGCAGACAACTGTGTCGATATCACACCTAATCCGCCGCGTTTCTGCACACCACCGGGGCATGAAGGAGCATGACCTATGTCGTCTCATTCATGCCTTCGTCCTCAGCCGCTTTATCTTCACGCTCCCCTACCTGAAACTCCAGGCTAGGGAAATCTCCACCCTGGATGCCATGATTCGAACAGCATTTAAGACAGCATTACACCTACCCCAAAATACCTCAACCGAAAAACTCTTTCAACTAGGCCTGCACAATACGATAGGGGAGCTTATTGAGGCCCACCGACAGACACAATACATACGTCTCGCGAGAACCACCACCGGGATACACATCCTACACACCCTCGGTATACGCCTACCAGCTACCGATCCCACACAGCTCCAGGTACCCCGCCTCATTCACCGCGATTTATTTATTAAACCTCCCCCCAAAAACATGCATCCCACCTACCACGAACCCCGCCGCAGAGCTCGCGCACGGGCACTCCACAAATACTATGGCACGGAACCGTATGCCGTTTGGGTGGATGCCGCATGCACGGGCGAGGACGCGGTTGTCGCCATCACGAACCCCTCCCTCCAACCCATTGCCACACTTCACATAACCCCTACTGCCACTTCGGAGGAGGCCGAAGAGGCCGCCATTGCCCTGGCCATCACCCGCACGGAGGCGCGATATATACTGTCAGATTCCAAAACTGCCATACTAAATTTTGCTCGCGGGGGAGTTCACGTCCCTGCATTTCGCATACTGGACTCCCTCGCCGCGCACCCGCCCCGCCATGTGGAGCTGATATGGGTGCCTGCCCACTCCGGGAATCCCGGAAACGAGGCCGCCAACGCTTTAGCCCGAGCTTCTCTCAACCGGGCACCGGCGGCCTCCGACCTGGGGTTCTCGCGGGAGCGCATGCACTCATTCAGTGAAATGACGCAGGCCTACAAAGCCGAGCGTCGGCTCTACCCCCCACCTCATCCTTCCCTCGACAATTACCATCACACACTTTGGAGGCGGCTCCAAACACGCACTTTGCCCTCCCCTTACATACGCTCGCGATATCACCCAGTCCACACGAACCCTTCCTGTACCCTCTGCCACCACCCCAAAGCCACCCTCGACCATATTCTTTTCCTCTGCCCGGCGGATCCTCCCCCGCGGAGCCTGGAGCCCCTTACCTCATGGGAGGCTTGGGAGACCCTACTGCGCTCCGAGGACCCGGCCAAGCAAGCCATCGCCACCGGCCGGGCTGCCAGCGTCATGAGCCTCCGGGACATGAACGTTTGAGTGCAGTGGGGCCGTGCGGGGGCCCAAGGACCGACGTGTCCAAAACTCCCTTGTTATAAATAAAGTTTTCATCATCATCATCCTGAAATATTGTGTAACTGCGAAACCTCGCCGCAGCTGTATATGCGCAGGTTGGCAGGACAGCAATTATTGGGCCACAGAGAGAGGCCCTTGCTAATGAATCAGCAACCTCATTTAACTGAATGCCCACGTGACCCGGTACCCAAAGCAACCTCGCCGAATTTAGATGAAGCGGGATCAGCTGCTTAAAGAGGCGTAATGCCCGAGACTCAGAGGGTGATGATACTGAAAAGCAAATAGATAGAGAGTCCGTCATAACCATGACTTTGGAAACGGCAGGATCTAATTTACGTAAGGCTAGAATGACAGCTAATAATTCGGCCAGATGAATTTGAGTGAAGTCAGGGAGACAGAGAGAAAAGGACCATCCCAATGCAGGTGAAAAAATGCCCATACCTGCCTTTTCACGATCCTGCGAGGCATCGGTAGCAATGAGAATATGAAAAGGAAAGGATCTTAGGTGGTCCTGTAACAAACCGAGAAGGAGAGGGAAGGGCTGGAGCTTGGCATTCGATGGGAAAATGTTATCAAATGCAATCTTGACTGAAGGTGAGGTGTTATGCAGTGGATGGATATCTGTGAGCTTAATGTTTAAAGGATCGAGGAGAGACTGCACGAAACATATCTGCGGAGTATGCAAACGAGAACAGGTGGCATTTAAAAAGACTGCGGGCTGACTAAGAAATATTACATTGGACGTGTGGAGAGGAGAGTCGCACAAATTTAAAAAGGTTTGGACTGTTAAAAGGCGAAATCTGGCTAATAAAGATGGAATTCGCGCCTCAAGATGCAGGACAACATTAGCTACATACTTTGGAAGTCCCAAGCAGAGGCGCAACGCCTCACGCTCCAAGAGCACAAGCGGTCGAAGTTTATAGGCAGGAGCTCCTGAGAATAAAACACATCCGAACTCCAAAATTGGGCGGACATACATTTTTTTTTTATAGATCAGCAGAAGTGTGTGCCTTCTCATCCCTGACCTAGCGCTGCAAAGCCGACGCAGGATGCCAATGGCCCGAACTTCTTTTACAGAAACTTGCTCAATGTGAGGCCGCCAGGAAAGAGTAATAGATCACTCCAAGATACTTCACTGTTTGAATCTGAGGAATTATATGATTTCTATAAGAAACGCAGATATGCACAGGATGAGAAACCGGGAAGACCAACAAGGCGCATTTGTTCACATTGAGGGACAGATGAATACTTCCTAACCAGTTGTCAAGAATATTGAGGTAATCCTGCAAGATCTGATACAGGGAGTGAATATCTTTTGCAGAAGCAAAAAATGCGATGTCGTCAGCGCCTATGGCGTGCCCACCCGTCCTTCTTTCTCATCCTCTCCAATGGTGGCCTCCGTCTCGGCCACATTCCCTCCGCGTGGCGGAGGGGGCGGATCATCTTCCTTCCTAAGCCCAACCGTCCATCTTCCCTCCCTACTTCCTAGCGGCCAGTAGTGATGAACTCAGTCCTCGGTAAACTATTCGAACGCCTACTTCACGGCCGTCTTTAAGATTTCTTGCACGCCAGGGGCCATCTCCACCCCAACCAGTTTGGGTTTAGCCATTCGCGCAGCGCAGTGCAAGCCCTGGCCTCGTTGCGAACAGCCCTGGAAAATTTCCGCATATCCCGCACGCCTATAGTTCTTATATCATTTGATTTTCAGGGTGCGTTTGATAGCGTTTGGCACCCCCTCGTCCTCCGCTTCTTTCGCTGCCGCGGTCTCCCTTCTAACCTGTATCACCTTTTGCTCTCATTTCTTTCGCAGCGCACGGTAGTGTACCGTACACACGCTGGTGAGGAGGTGTCTGCCAACCCCACTCTCGGCAGCCCTCAAGGATCCCCCGTTTTACGCCTTTTGTGCAACATAATAATCACTGATCTTCTCGAGTGTTCAATGCATCCTGGCGTAACAGTACAGGCCTATGCCGATGATACCTTTGTGCTGGTTCCGGCCCGCACGCACCACGAGCTGGAGCAGTTGTTTGGCGACGTCCTTGACAGAATAGCCTGTTGGTCCTCTGATTCGCGGGTGATAATCTCGTGTACAAAAACATTTTGTATGCCGTTTTCCCATGGCATGGGCGGAATGGAAAAGCGTAATCCAACCGTGCGCTTTGCAGGCCGCCTTTAAAGGGCCTATGAAACAAATTAATTGAGATTACGTAAAGATAGGCAATTCATCACTCGTCACCACAGCGAAAGCATTTTAGAGCTAGCCTGAATAACAACGAAGTTATAGACGATTAAAAATCATGCTCCTCCTCTCTCCCCTCAACTCATACACGCGGAGCACCAAGAAAAAATAAAGAAAACAGCGCCGGGACTGGGCTCCGCCCATGAATACGTCATTCGCTGACGTTCGGTTTACGACTTCCGGTTGTCGCACTCCCGAGTAGCAGCGTGCGTCGGCAGCGTCTCTCCGGTCTCGGCGCTTTCTTTGCTCCCGAACTCCCGGAAGAAAGAGGCGGCAGAGGTAAATTGAAAACATATGCGTGAAGGCAATGCCCTGGCCCGCGCTTGCCCGAGGGGGTCGCGCGGCGCCTCGAGCAGACGATTTTCACCGCTACCTGAACTGTGCCCGTGACGTCGTAGCTGCCGCGGCTCGAGCGAATGCCAGCGTGTGGTGGCCTACCGACGTCATGGGACTAGTGACGTCTGTTTTCCCGGTTTTGGTTTCAAAATCGCTCCCTACGAAGACACCAAACGGCCCGCGAACTTTAAAAAACGCGATTTTTAAAAAGCCATAATAAATTGCCGGCTCAGTTCCGAAGACTCATACTTGGTGTCAGTGCTTCTGAGCATAACTTCTAACATTTACAAGCGGCTTTTAATTCTTTTCATGGTCCCTTTAAGTTTCAAACACGAACTCAAAATTTTAGGCGTTGTCTTCGTCCGCTACCTAACTTTTCTACCTCATGCTCACTTCCTCCGCGACAAGGCAGAGATCGTCACTTCGCGTCTTGTCTCGTTTCTCTCGTTCCACCGCTCCCTCCCTCTTCTCTACGTAGGCTTTATTTCTACGTAATGCAACCCGCTCTTACTTTCCGCCGCACCCGCTTGGTGGTCTCGCAGCGCTAATTCCCGCCTTCGGGAGAAGGTTGTTTCTGTGCAGCGGGTCCCTCTTCTCGCTATCGCAGGTGCTTTCCGCACAACGCGCACCGCTGCGCTTCCGTTACTCCGGGTACCCCCTCTTCCCTTGGAGTTGGATCGCCTCTGTGCGGAGTACAACCTTATAAACGGTGTAGATCCCGTCACCTTTGGAGGTCATACTTACCAACCGTCTGATATCCTGCCCCGCTTTGATTCCTGATTCTCCTTCACCCGTCTTCTCCCTGCTCAATTTCGCTCTCAGACCTCCCTTCCCGGCCTTCATATATTCACGGACGGCTCTTATACGTCCCTGCGGGTGTTGCTTACGTCGCATTCTCATCTTCTGGCGCGCTGCGGAACGTGGGCCGGTTTCGTCGAGACACAGCCTCTAGTGCCTTCTGCGCAGAGGCTGTTGCGTTTCATTAGGCCTGTTGTTATGCCCGGCGCACCCCTTCTTTTACCCTTGCATATCTACTCTGATTGCCTTTCGCTCCTTCAGGCTCTTCACTCCTTTCCACGAACGACTTACGCGTCCGAGACTTCAAGCGCACCCTTGCCGGCATTTCTTTTCAGCATCCTGTCTTCCTCTATTATGTCCCCGTCCATTGTGGTGTCTGCAGCAACGAGCTCGCTGTCTGAGCCACCTCACTGGCGTCCGCACGCGACCTGCTGCGGCCGTCGTGGCTCTCACCCTTGTCAGTGCGCACCCTCATGCGTACCACCGTAATCAGGCTTTGGTCGGACACCTGGACCGCGGAACATTCGGACACCCTCCTGCACCACGTGACACGATGACGTCACGGCAGTTGAGAAACGGGGGCCCACCTCGCGCCGTCGCTGTGGTTGTGCGCCTCCAAATTACGCGACACGATGATGCTTCGCATTCTCCAGGCTTAACCAAGTTAAGCCTCAGCCCTTTTTTGTCCCCAATATTAACCGTCTCCCGCTCTCTTTCCCTCCACCCCGATCTCTGTTCCTCTCTTAACTGGCCACGGGCATTTTCCCTCGTACTTCCATCGTTTTGCCCTCCTTCCTTTGCCTTCTTGTCCATGCGGGGCAGCTGTGGGAGATGTTCTTCATTACCTGCGTGCCTGCCCTCTCACCGCGGACATATCAGCATGGCTTCCCAGCTATTCGCACTTTCTTTCCCATCAGGACTTCCCCTCTGTTAGGTTCCCCTTGGCCTCGTGCGTTGCTTATTCGCGTTGCTGTTCGCGTTTCTTCCCTTCTTTCACCTGCCTCTCGTCTTTGTTCCCGCCCGGCTAGCTTGTAGACCTCTCTGCCATTTCTGCGCCTCCCCATGTCTCATGTGTTTGGGGGCAACATATGGCCAATTTTGGTGGGCCATGGCCCTGCCCCTGCCTCACGGGCAAGTGGATGGAATGTGGACCTTGATATTTGACTCCTTGCGTGCACACGCAGTCTTTGTTTTGTTTGCTTTTCGTTTTCTTATGTTTATTTTTATTCTTTTTTCTTGTTTTCCATTCCTTTTATTTCCTTTTTTTCTTTTTCTTTCCTCAAGCTGTTATATATTTCATGCTTTAATTGTTTGGTTATTATTAATTTCAGTCATTCTATTTGGTTGTTTGTTTACCCCCCTTTTTGTCATTTACATGATTCTTTTTATAATTCCTCTTTTTTATGTGCCCCTTCTGCTTTCTTAATCCTATTATCTCCTGTTTGTTCGTTTTTTTTCTCCTTGTTTTCTTTTCCTGGTTCTTCCTTCCTACAAATCCCCGCACCTTCCCTCCTCCCGGCCGCCTGCGAGACTGTCTGAAGAATTTTGGGCACGCTGGACCCATCCCTGTTTCATGTCCATTTCGTTCATCTTAATCCTTCAGGGGCGTCTTGCCTTAAAAATCATTTTTGCCAGCCCATCATTTCTGCCTCTTTTTTTTCCTCTCTTGTAATTGGCTTTTCTTAATTTTGCCCTTGGGCGTTGGCCCCTCTTCTTTTATTTTTAACTGGACCGCCTGCGATAACCTCTGCTTGAGTGCGCGTTTCCTCTACAATTTTTTGTTTATTTTGTAATGTGGAAACGCGCACAGTTAGTGTGGTCGGGCACAGTCCTTGTCCCAGCAGGGCTGCTCAGCAGGCCGGCGTTCGCAAGAGCGCACCCGAGCTTCGACAGCTTCGTCTTCTGTCTTCTTCCTCTCCTTCATCGGCGCTAGCCGCTGGGGCAGCAAACGCCAACTCTTTTTCTTACAATACTCCCGGGATGGAAAGGCGCCATCCTGGCGGCCTAAGGACACGAGACGATGAATGGGTCGTAGTACGGCTTCAGGCGGTCTAAGTGCACAATTTGACGGCCGCGGCGGCGATGATCAGACGAAGGCGTGATGGGCTCCACGAGATAGTTAACTGGCGATGTCTGCTGCACAACGCGATAGGGGCCCTAGTATTTGCTCAGCAGTTTTGTAGACTGTCCTGGGCTGGAGGAGGGCACCCAAAGCCAAACCAAGGATTCAGGAAGATAGGGCGGTGGCAGACCGGGAGAAGTGGCGCAGGTGCTTTTCTGACGGTGCTGGTCGTGTGAAGTAAAAGAACGGGCGAGTTGACGGCATTCTTCGACATGCGCAGTGGCCTGAGAAACGGTTGTAAATTCGGACGAATCGGGGCGGTAAGGAAGTACGGTGTCCATGATGGAGGAAGGCTAGCGTCCGTACAGAAGAAAATACGGGGAAAAACCAGTAGTGGCTTGCGTTGCAGAGTTGTAGGCGTATGTAACGAAAGGTAGTACGCGGTCCCAGGATGCGCGGAAGCGCTGCAGCAAAGCGATGAGCTGGGCGTGTTGGTGAGGAGGTAGAGCGGCATCGACAGAATGGGAAAACATATCCGGGGAGGACGGGTCGGCGACGTCGGCGGGAGCAGTGAAGGCGTTGACGTCATGGGCGTCGGGGTCATCAAGGACAGGAGAAGCGTCGTCGAGATCGATGACATCAACCGTGCCAAGCGCTTCTCCCCGAAGTAAAGTGGTGGGGAATCGCAACGGGTTCGCGACGTACAGGGCGCCACAACCACCAGAAAGTGTGAGCACGGCATGAGGGAGCATGACAGATTTGCGGTGCGCACAAAGAGGAGAGGGTGAATAAAGGACAGTAGCGTCAGACAGGGCAGCACAAGTCAGCGGCACGAAAACAGAAGAGAAAGCTGGTACGTCGACGTCGTCAGCGGCGAGAATAGGCGCGGCGGTAACAGGGGAGGCGTCCACAAGAGCATCACACAGCGGCGACAAATCAATTTCAGCACGTGCACAGTCAATGACGGCGTGATGCGCGGACAGAAAGTCCCACCCGAGGATGATGTCATGAGAGGAGCGGGTGAGAACGAAGAACTCAATGGTGTAGGAGAGGCCTTGGATGACGAGGCGGGCAGTGCACGCTGCCAGAGGGCGAATGGGGTCAGCACTGGCGGTGCGAAGCGAAAGGTCAGAAAGCGGCGTCATCACTTTTTTTAGTTTGCGGCACAAGTTGCGACTAATGATGGACACGGCAGCACCAGTGTCAATAAGCGCGTCAACAGTAACACCTTCAACGATCACTTCAATAACGTTCATGGGAGCGGTGATAGGGCTTGAGACGGTCGTTGACGGCGCAGTTCTTGCCTCCGGAACTGCGGCGCCTAGTTTTCCGCTTGGAGTGGTGGTGACCGGCGGCGCATAGGAGACAGCGAACGGCGTCGAGGAGACGGCGACCGATGGCTGCGGGTGTAGGAGTCGGGGCGAGACGGAGAGGGAATCTGAGTAGGTAGAGGAGAAGTGACAGGGACGGAAGGCAACGGAACGTCTTACGTCGGTGGGCGCCCGTAGTCGTAAGGACGGGATCCGCGCGTGCGGCACCAGCGGGCCACATGACCAGCGAGACCGCAGGCATAACAAATCGGGCGGTTATCTGGGGTGCGCCACGGATTCACAGGGCGGGGACCGGTGCGAGGCAGAGGATGGTGAGTGAGTGGCAGTGCAGGGGCGAGCTGCTGCTGAGGGTATACTTTGACAGGTGGCGCATAAGCAGGCATAACCGGCTGAGGTCGTGGCCAGGCGACTGCTTCAGCATATGTCAGCGGTGCAGTAACCAGAGCGGGTGGATTAGCAGGCGGCAGGACCTCAGCTACCTGCTCCTGGATTACACGCTGAATAGAAGGCGACTGCGATGGCGTTGGAGCGGGTTGGCAGGTAACCAGCGATAATTGACGAGCGACCTCCTCTCGCACAAACTGCTTGATGTGCTGAAGAAGTGTCGGCTGATCGTGGGCAGGACTGCCTGCTGCCAAGCTCGAAATGGTGTCGTCCGAGCAAGTGGTACGGCGGGTGGCATGTCGCTGTTTGCGGAGCTCGTCATAGCTCTGACACAAAGACACCACGTCGGAGACGGTTTGGGGATCTTTAGACAACAACATTTGAAACGCATCGTCCTCAATCCCTTTCAGAATGTGTCGGATTTTCTCAGTCTCGCTCATAGATGGATTGAGGCGCTTACACAAATCAACCACGTCCTCGATGTAGCTGGTGAAATTCTCGCCATTCTGCTGGGCACGACTGCGCAAACGTTGTTCGGCACGAAGTTTTCGGACAGCGGGGCGGCCGAAGACGTCAGTCAAGCTGGTTTTGAGGGCCGCCCAGGTAGTAAAATCCGCCTCGTGGTTGCGGAACCACAAGTTGGCGACGTCGGTCAAGTAGAAGATGACTTTCGTGAGCTTAACGACGTCATCCCATTTGTTGTATGCGCTCACGCGTTCGTAGGAGGCCAGCCAATCTTCTACATCGGTGTCGTCAGTGCCGCTGAAGATCGCAGGGTCGCGCTGACGGACGGCACCAAAACAGATGACAGCGGTGGGGACAGGTTGGGCCGAAGTTTCGGATGTCGTGGTAGAGCCTGGTAGCCGGGCATCGTGGCGTAGCTCCAGGAGAAGAGCAAGCAGCACCTCCACCAAGTGTAATGTGGGGACTCGCACAGGTAGTGTGGACGGCCACAGTCCTTGTCCCAGCAGTGCTTCTCAGCAGGCCGGCGTTCGCAAGCGCACACCCGAGCTTCATTGTTGTTGTTGTTGTTGTCCTCTAGATAATGGCGCGTACCCACTGCGGGGATTGGCCAAGACACAGGCGGCAACTGATAGGTGCACAAAATGTTAAACAAGAAAATAATGGTGGTGAAAATAAAATAATTATGATAATAATAGCAATTAGGAAATAAATGAAAGGTTCTCAGATGTGTAATTGAAATAGGCTAAACAAATGCTGTGAGATCGGTGACTGAATAGAGAACGGGGCTAAATATTCCACGTTTCAGAAAGCTTTCGTTTCAGAGAAATATTGATTATGAGAAAGAGCAGAGCTTAAGACGGCAGCCGTTTAGTGTCTGTAAGGAAGTTTTGCATGGCGGAGAGCACACTCCAGTTGCTGTGGCCAAGGGAGGAAGCGCCAAGAGACAGAGCAACCCCGGCTGACAGACTTAGACCAAGCTGTCGTAACGGAAGCTCCAGCAGGCGGCTCCGTAAAGATGAGAAACGGCGGCAGGTCAACAAGAAATGATCTATCGTTTCGGGTTCTCCGCAGAACGGGCACAATGGGGAGACCGCCAGACCATATCTATAAAGGTAGAAGTTTAAGTGAGGCACGCGACAACGTAGACGCGTGAAGGAAACCTCAAGCTTGCGTGATCGCCATCCTTTACTGCACCACGGGTAAAGGAGATGCCGGAATTCGGGAGAAGAGGTCAGAGCTGATGCTGCGAATTCTTTCATGAGCAGATAGATACCTGCGAAACCTGGCCGCCGTAATATATGCGCTGGGTGGAAGCACAGATACGACTGGGCCTTGAAGAGATGCCTTCGCCAGGGTATCGGCAACCTCATTCAAATGGATTCCTCTGTGCCCAGGCACCCAGACCAACCGTAATGAACACACGTGGGGTGGAACCAAGCATTTGAGTAACCGAAGTGCCTGAGAAGTTGTAGGCACGGTGAGAGAGGAACACAACGATAATGAATCTGTCATAATTATGACAGAAGAAGGAGCTGTTTAATTTGCGCAACGCTAAGACTACTGCTAGAAATTCGGCCAAATAAATAGGGGTGTAATCGGGAAGACAGAGAGAGAAAGACCAGTCAAGGGAGATGGAGAAAATGCCAACACCGGCCTTTTCTTCACACTGTGAGGCGTCTGTCGCTATGAGCACATGAGATTTAAAGCACAGCAGGTAATCCTGCAATAAACCGCTGAGCAAATGAAAAGCATTAACTTTGCATGTTTTGGAAAGATGTCATCGAAGACAATCTGAATAGATGAAGAGTTGGCGCACACCGGACGGATGTCCGAAATGCGGACGTTTAAGGGGTCAAGGAGGGATTGCACAAAACATATCTGAGCTAGGGTACGGAAACGAGACCAGGATTCGTTGAAAAATGGCCGAGGCTGACGAAGGAAGATCAAATAGGAGGCATGAAGCGAAGAATCGCACATTCTTACGAACGTTTTCACCGTTAAGAGCCGAAATCTAGAAGTCAGTGATGGAATACGCGCTTCCAGGTACAAAACGGAATTCGCACACAAATTTTGGAAGACCCAAACAAAGGCGCAACGCCTCCCGCTCCAAGAGAAACAAGGGGCGAAGTTTATACGCTGGCGCACCAGAGAATAAAACACAGCCGAACTCTAAGACTGGACGGACGTACATTCTATAAATCATAAGAAGTGAGTGCCTTCTCATGCCAGAACGAACACTGCTCAGCCTGCGCAGCATACCGACTGCTCGGACTCCTTTCGCAGTGATCTGCTCGATATGGGCCCCCCAGGAAAGAGAAGGATCATAAATTACTCCGAGGTATTTGACACTTTGCACTTGAGGAATTACATGGCTCCTGTAAACAATAGAGATATTAACTGGACGAGAGAGCGGAAAAACCAATAAAGCACATTTATTGACATTAAGGGACAGATTAATGTCTCCTAACCATTGGTCTAGGACATTCAGGTAGGACTGTAAGGACTGGTACAAAGAGGAAATGTCGTTCTCTTAAGCAAAAAAGGCGATGTCATCAGCATACACATAGGTGGACACCTGAGGACTGCAGGGAATACTGCTGAGTAAGATGTTGAAAAGTACAGGGGAGAGGACCGCCCCTTGGGGCACTCCTCTCGCTTGTCGAAATTTGCTTGATGAAACACCGTTCTGGAAGCAGTAGAATCAGCTTCGTCTTCTGTCTTCTTCCTCTACTTCATCGGCGCTAGCCGCTGGGGAAGCAAACGCCAACTCTCTTTCTTACAATTTTATTTCATCTCTTGAGAGTTTACAACAAAATGGTTGGGTGGGGTGGTGAAAGTATCCTTCATTGAAGTCTGCAGTATTCGAGGATGTGCGAGTGTATGAGTAGCTCTCCCGCAAGCGCGTAGGTGAGGTATGACCACCCGTGATGATCAGCCTGTATGCTCTCGGTTTAAAACATGTGCTAGCTCGTTGCCAGAAAGGGACGCGTGGCTTGCAGCACAGACGATGGGTACCATGGGGAATTATCTAGGACCATGAAGGTCCTTCAGTACGTGTACCGTACGGGAAGTGAGCAATCCGGATGCATACTCCCGGCAGCTGGCCTCGGTGTCCGTGACGACATGTATTGCATTCGCGTCATCTTGTAAGCGTGATACTGCCTGTAGTACCGTAAGGATGGCCCTCTTCCGAGGACTGGCTCGAAGTGAAGGCGATCGATGCGGAAGCTTGTGCGTCGCCATCGTCCTTCGTGGTCACCATCCACATAGTCGAATTGTCGGAGCAGCTGGCGGGTCAAGAACTGAATCTATTTTTCGCAAGTAGGCACCGCCGTCGAGGTAGAAACTACGTGCCCCTCGAATCAAAATGGAAACCGTTTAGACGCGATTCAAGACGCTATCCACTTCGAAATGAGCCCATAGTCGTAAGGCGTGGTTGGAGCAACCAATGGTATGATTCTTAAACGTGGGGCAGATAGGGCGCAAGAAGAAAAATCTCTGCCTCTCCCGTAACCGAGAGTAGAGTAAGCCTGAAATGTTTACGGGCATAACACGAAGTCTACGCGGACACGA
The DNA here is from genome assembly GCF_055824585.1 of Amblyomma mixtum. NCBI lineage: Eukaryota > Metazoa > Arthropoda > Arachnida > Ixodida > Ixodidae > Amblyomma > Amblyomma mixtum. The sequence continues at coordinate 72,082,802 of NC_143016.1, read as the reverse complement.
CGAGACACAGGCCTGACAATAATATATATGCAGCGCGTTCGAAACTGTCTGAAGTGCGTAGACGCGAAAGCGTTTTCCGCACCACTTTGCCTTTGCCAATGTGACACTGGTGACGTCAACGCTCTATTACATCACACACAATTGATCATGAAATAATGATAAATTACTAATTAATGACTAATTAATGATTATTGAGTAAATAATTATTAACTACTAATTAATGATGCATAAGCTTCGCCTTCACGAGTGGAACTCGACAGCGTGTTGTAGCATTGGCAGGCAGTCCATGGAACGCCACCACCCGTTCGGCGCGATGCCTCGCCCTTTGAACGCGACGCTTTTTGAGGAAAGGAAATTCTCTGTCATCTCGGTGGACAACCGACCCGCACCGTACATGAAGGGAGGAATGCCACCACCCGTTCGGCGCAATACCTTGCCCTTTGAACGCAAAGCTTGTTCAGGAAAGTAAATGGCGCAGTAATTCTCTGTCATATCGGTGGACACCCGAACCGCACCGTAAAGGAAGGGAGGAACGCCACCACCCGTTCGGCGTGATGCCTTGCCCTTTGAACGCAAGGCTTTTTGAGGAAAGTAAATGGCGCAGTAATTTTCTCTCATCTCGGTGGACACCGAACCGCACCGTGAAGGAAGGGAGGAACGCCACCACCCGTTCGGTGTGATGCCTTGCCCTTTGACCGCAAGGCTCTTTGAGGAAAGTAAATGACGCAGTGATTCTCTCTCATCTCGGTGGACACCCGAACCGCACCGTAAAAGAAGGGAGGAACGCCACCACCCGTTCGGCGTGATGCCTTGCCCTTTGAACGCAAGGCTTTTTGAGGAAAGTAAGTGGCGCAGTAATTCTCTCTCATCTCGGTGGACACCGAACCGCACCGTAAAGGAAGGGAGGAACGCTACCGCGCGTTCGGCGTGATGCCTTGCCCTTTGAACGCAAGGCTTTTTGGGGAAAGTAAGTGGCGCATTAATTCTCTCTCATCTCGGTGGACACCGAACCGCACCGTAAAAGACAGGAGGAACGCCACCGCGCGTTCGGCGTGATGCCTTGCCCTTTGAACGCAAGGCTTTTTGATGAAAGTAAGTGGCGCAGTAATTCTCTCTCACCTCGGTGGACACCGAACCGCACCGTAAAGGAAGGGAGGAACGCTACCACCCGTTCGGCGTGATGCCTTGCCCTTTGAACGCAAGGCTTTTTGAGGAAAGTAAGTGGCGCATTAATTCTCTCTCATCTCGGTGGACACCGAACCGCACCGTAAAGGAAGGGAGGAACGCCACCACCCGTTCGGCGTGATGCCTTCCCCTTGGAACGCTAGGCTTTTTGAGGAAAGTAAATGGCGCAGTAATTCTCTCTCATCTCGGTGGACACCCGAACCGCACATAAAGGAAGGGGAGAACGCCACCACCCGTTCGGCGTGATGCCTTGCCCTTGGAACTCTAGGCTTTTTGAGGAAAGTAAATGGCGCAGTAATTCCCTCTAATCTCGGTGGACACCCGAACCGGACCATCTCGGTGGACACCCGAGCCAGGCATCACCCGTTCGGCGTGATGCCTTGCCCTTTGAACTCAAGGCTTTTTGAGGAAAGTAATTGGCGCAGTAATTCTCTCTCATCTCAGTGGACACCGAACCGCACCGTAAAGGAAGGGTGGAACGCCACCACCCGTTCGGCGTGATGCCTTGCCCTTGGAACGCAAGGCTTTTTGAGGAAAGTAAACGGCGCAGTAATTCTCTGTCAAACCGGCGCACAGCCGAAACGCACTGTAAAGGAAGGGAGGAACGCCACCACCCGTTCGACGCGAAGCTACCGGCACTTGTATGCCGGACCTGTAGAAGGGCTTGTCGGAGTAGCTGGCGGGTTAAGAACTGAATATATTTTCCGCAAGTATTTACTTTTTTCGAGGTAGAAAATACGTGCCGCTCGAATCGAAATTCAAACCATTTAGACGGGATTCAAGACACTATCCACTTCGACATATAAGCCCATAGTCGTCAGGCGTGGTTGGAGCAACCAATGCTATGATTCTGAAACTTGGTGCACATAGGGCGCAAGAAGCAAAATTTCTGAGATTGCAGTGAGAAAGAGCAAAAAGATGGCGATGACAAAACTGTGGATCTTGAAGACGAGGGCGTTAATTGGCAATTGCTTCACACCTTATTTCACTTACAGCCACAGCTTCCAGAAGGTACTTTTGCAACATCATATAACAGAAGACCCCAATATCAAGAGAGGCTATTATTTCGCGTCCTAACTGAAACAGTAGTGTTCTTTTCTTTTTTTTGTGATCTTTACAATTTTCTGTCATCGCTGTCCAGCGATGACATAAATGCGATGACAGACAGCGATGACACGCTATCCCGCTAGATAGCGTGTATATTATCACCGAAGTGCCTGGAAAAAGAAAAAGTAAACGCCTTTCCGAATCCTCGCATTTGATTTCTCGGCAAATTATTTTCTTATTGATTGTTTTCTGTTCTTTTGTCCGATTGTTCCGTCAGCAGCTCGAGCAGCACGTTCTTCTCGCTGTCAGGCGCCACGTTCCTCGCGCGTTTCTCTCGTGCACTCCAGTCGGCCTCTTCTGAGCTCCAGCAGCAGTCCACGACGATCTACGCCACGTAAGAGGATCTTTTTATTCGCCGCCTCATCAAGCTCTTGGCTGCGTACTCGGACCGCGAGTTTCTCGGGAGCATACAGACAGCGACCGGTTCGGTGTGAGGCATTGGTCATCGCGCAGCTGGAACCCATTTGAAGGTTATCTGTAGCGAGGTGTTGGAGCCAGGCCACACAGGTGTTACAGTGATTTACTCGTAATGGTTACTATGCAGGATAGAGCAAGTAGAACGTGAATTGCAATGAGGTGTATCAACACAGTTTTCGATTCATAATAAGCTCTGAGAGAGCACTTCAACTATGCCAGGTCAAGCCCCAAGCGATCACCGTTAAGCATAGCTTCAAACTGTGGAAGCCTTTCAGAGCCTGTAGTTCTTTTCGCCACTGACGAGAAAACAATGTGTAGTATTGATCTATCTCATGACGAAGCATTTACAGTAAAATGTAGTCGTCCTCATGAGCAGCATTGAAGGAATTATTTCAATGCTTTCAGGCCAGTCCTGTTTAATCACAAGGCTGTTGCAACACATCGAGGTGTCTGGCGCTCCAACAAGCTGCTGCTTATCCGATTGACCCCTGCCTGCCACGTGGCTTTTTGGTAGGTTTGAATCTTAATACCCTCTCTTTGATTTCTCTCCTATCACAAGTCTCCGTTTTAAATATCCTCCCCCGATGAATTATTTTTTTTTCAGTTCTTTCTTCTACATAGTTTGCTAATCCCCAACATAGTGTTACCTTTCTGGTGTCCTGAATAACATAAGACGTGAATACTCTGGAATAATAGATGAAATTGTCACCCATCATTTTTTTCCTTTTTATGCCGCTGGACCAACTACCGTGTAAACCATTTATTTTTACACTCTAGCGTTTCATCCACAAGAAGCAAGCCCTGAAATAGAGTACTAAATCCCTTTCCCTCCATCTAACACACATTCATTTCGAACTCCTCAGTTACATCCATCAAAATGCAAACTTTGGTTTTGTCGGCAGGTGGATCTTGTGATAAATAATATATGACTTTTTCTTATATTTCAAGCCAAATTGAAGCCATCACAATAAGCGACCGTTTGGGTGCAAACGCGGACCACACGCGGTCCTTGCGAGAGCTGGCGCAGCATCAGTTCACCATGCCTGACGCCAACAACGAGAACTGCGAGAAAAATCAGCTACCCAAGTTCGTCGACAGGCTGCCCAAGATGGTCACCCCTGAAGCTCAGCGCAGCCACTGCAGCCTGCAAGACGCGGACGCCACGCTGCTCTGTTCCTGCTCACGGCCCAGCACTGCCGACGCCACGACCCAGGTGTGTGACACGCACGCAACGAATTACGGTTTATGCAGCCAAATAGAGTAAACATTTTTCCAATGTTCTTGCTGCTCCTTTTCCGTGGCTTCCCCCTTGCCATGCTTTTTAGATGTGCTTGATCGGAGCTGATGCACGATACATCGGTGACCATACGAGAAATTGAAAATCAGTTTTGAGGGAAGGAAATGCGCAGTAACTGTGCTACTTATCTCGGTGGACACCAGAACCGCACCGTAAGTGAGGGAATTAGAGAGTTAAAGCAGGCTGGAAGAAAGAGTGCCGTTTTTGTGGAGGTCTCTGGAATAATTTCGGCCAATTGGGGATCATTAACGTGCAATGATATCGCACAGCACACGGGCACCTTTCGCCTTTGGCCTCCATCGAAACGCGGCCGCCCCGGTCGGGTTCGAACCCGGGTACTCTGGCTAAGTAGCCGAGTGCTCTAACCGCTCAGCCACCGCAGCGGGTATGACCATATGAAGCCAGTTCACTCGCACTAGCACGCAGCCAGCGGTAAATTTCGTTGAGGGAGAAAAGGGGGTGTTGGGGCAATAGGCAAAGCCTCGTCTACGCCCCTCGTGTTATTCGTTACGATTTCTTTGGCAATATGTACTTCAGGCTGTTCCATCGTACCTTAACATTGGCGTCCGATCACAGTAAATGATGCCCTAATGAGGTTGAGTTGTGATGGAAAGCGAAGGCAGTGTGTTGGCGTTCGTCTCCAGACCGGTCAAAATCGGTTCCTGCTTTCGAAGGAAGGCGGTGTCATAAGACCTACCCAGACGTCTAGTACTTCCCTGCCCAGACGCCTAGATCTACCCAGACGCCTAATACGGGCCTCTAGAATTTCTCCTCCAGAGAAATCAACCGACGCGGTTTCGATCCCGGCCGCGGCGGTTGAATTTATCTGGAGGAGAAATTCTAGAGGCCCGTGTGCTGTGCGATGTCAGTGCACGTGAAAGAACCCCAGGTGGTCGAAATTTTCGGAGCCCTCCACTACGGCGTCTCTTATAGCCTTAGACGCTTTGGGACGTTAAACCCCTTAAACCAACCAACCAGTATAGATACGAAGTTAAGAAAATTGGATCGATAAAAGTAAGTTTAACCAGTTAAGAAAAATGGATCGATGAAATTAAGTTTAACCGCCCGCAGTCAGAGAAAAGTTATGAAGGAGGGCGTGTACGCATCTCACCCCCTAACTTTCCTTTTTGCCTGCAAACTTCAGGGTTGAATGCTCTTCTTAGCGACTTCCGCGGGTCACGTCCAGCATTTTTCGCCTTGTTTTAACGCGACAGCGTTAAGGCCCTCGTGTCGCAGAAAATCCGGTGTCGTCGCCGGCGGCGTCGGCTGTGAGCGAGAAATCCCAGATGCATTAATAAATAAAACCCAGTAGAAAATTGGTCGCGTTGGGGAATCGAAGAAAAGCCTCCGGAGTGCGAGACGAGCACGCTAATCACTCTGCCACGCCAGCACAATGGTTCAGACTGAACAAAGGCTAGAGTGAACAAAGGCGAATCAAGTGAATACGAGCCGCCGCGGTGGTTCAGTGATTATGGTGCTCGGCTGCTGACCCCAAAGACTCGGGTTAGAACCCGTACGCGGCGGTCAAATTTCGAAGGAGGCGAAATTTTAGAGGCTCGCGCACTGTGCGACGTCAGTGCACTTTAAAAAACCCCATGCGGTCGAAATTTCCGTAGCCCTTCATTACGTCGTCTATCATAGCCTGAGTCGCTTTGGGACGTTAAACCCCATAAACCACAAACCATTAACCTCTAGTGATTACGGTGTTGTCTCAGAAGGGTGCTTTAGAGACGTACTGTTGTGTCCATTCCTTTCGGGTGTACACCGAGATATCATATACTGGCGTATTTCCTTTCCTTTAAGATTTGCTTTTCATTTTCCTTGAGGCCTTTATGGCGTGGTTCGGGTGTCCACCGAGATATGAGAGATCATCGTTTCCTCAAACAAATTTTCATTTCATCTCCCTTCCCTCGTGGCGCAGATCTGGTGTCCACCGAGATATGAGAGATCGTCGTTTCCTTAAAACAAAATTTCATATCAGTTTCCTTTCCCTTACGAGGCGGTTCGGGGGGGAGGGGGGGAAGCTGCAGGCATCATGTGCAGAGAGCAGCGGGAGTCACCCGCCTGCCAAGGGAGAAATTTGAGCAGCCCTGTTCAAAGATGACGGCCAGGGGTATCGTGCAAGGGTCAATGCAGTGGTGATTTTTTTTTCTCCACCATGGCCTTTGTCTTGAGCGCTCATTTACAAACGCTGTGTATCTGGGAGAACCTATCCGCGACTCTGTACAGCGAGTAATCCCAAACGCTTTTGAACTGAAGTCATGAGGAGGTAAGGCATGGTGTGGCTCATAAAGGTTGGTGAAGTAGACAGGACGAGCGCAGACTTGCAACTGCAAGTCCGCGCTCGTCCTGTCTACTTCGGTGGTGGTGAAAACTTTTAATTACTGAAATAGAGTTTGGGAGCCACAGAGTGGCCCCGCTACATGGTCGGCGTCCCTAGTCCGGGACACCGCATGACAATGCCCCGTCTCTCGCCCGTTTCACCAGAGCCCTTTGGGACTCAAGCGAGGAGCAGTTGAGGAGGGCAGTCTCCCATGCCTCTCTGGAAGGGGCAGGGGAAGGGGGAGGTGGGGATTTTGAGTACATGCCCACACCATGTGGAAGATATCACAGGTCTCCCCACAGTGCGGGCATCGCCCATCCGTGTTAGGATCGTAATGCTTTAAGATTGCAGGACAGAGTAGAGTACCTGTCTGCAGGCGCCTTAAAGTTCGCTCCTCCGTCTTACTCAGCCCCTTTGCAGGGGCCGGGAAAAGGCGGTGGATGTCGCTATAATGCGTTATAATTTCTCTGAATCGCAGCTGCGGCTGGTTAGCCTCCGAGCCAGAAGAGCTGGGATGAGGAGCCCGGTGAGTAAGCGCTCGGGCAGCCGCTTCAGCGGCCTCATTACCTCGTAAGCCTTGGTGGCGAGGAGCCCAAATGCTTCTTTTGGGTGTTGGATCAGTGGCAGTCCGTCATAGAATACAAGCAGCTAAGGGGGAGATCTCCCCTGCCAAGTAATGATCACATGCTTTTCGGGAGTCCATAATAATGATTCTCGAATTGGCGTGGGCGGCAGCAAGCGCTATCGCTACTTCCTCGGCTCGCATTGAATTCGGGGCTCGAAAAGAGAGTCCATCAACGTGCATTTCCTGGTGAACGACAGCGGCCGTGTAAAATCCCGTTGGCGATGGCCCTGCTACGTCTACATAATATACACAGGGTCGGGAGCCGTATTGTCTCTCAAGAGCCCGAGCCCGCGCTTGTCGCCTGTTTACGTGCATGTCGGTGTCCATGTTACGGGGAGCGGGGAGACCCACAGCATATGGCGCCACAGTACTGGGATACGCTCCGCCTCCTCTGGAGTGCAGTCGTGTTGGATGTGTAAGCGGTTTAGCAGGCGGCGCCCAGGGGCCGTCTGCATGAGCCGCGTGTATTGGTTCACGAGATGGGCCTCCCGCAGCTCCTGGTAGGAGTTTAGCACCCCCAATGCCTTGAGTTTGGCATTAGAGGTAGCCACCGGGAGATCCAGGGCTCGCTTAGTTGCCTTGCGGATGATGGCGTCTATTCGCGCCTCGTCTTGCTTAGTAGTGCGGAGATATGGCACGGCGTAGAGGATCCGGCTAGTCACGAAAGCATAGACGAGCCGAAGCGTGTCCCTGCCCCGCAGACCGCCCCGCTTGTTGGAAACGCGGCGGATCATGCGCCCTACCTGTTCGCCTACTCTCTTGAGTTTCACAATGGTGGAGTCCGGTCTGAGTCTCTGGTGAATGAAAAGGCCCAGAATACGGAGCTCCTCCACCTCTCTAATAGGACCTCCTGACAGAGAGATGTGAATTGCTGTCCTATCCTTTGGGTTCGCTCTGACATGCAGAAGCTCTGATTTCGCTGGAGTACTTTGGAGCCCACAGTGAATAGCATACGCATCGACTATGGAAGCGGCCTGCTGAAGGCGGGCCTCCATGTCCCCAAGGCTCCCCTCAGTGGTCCAAATTGTAATGTCATCTGCATATAACGCGTGTTGAATGCCTTCCACCCGGGCCAGTTGGCTTGGGAGGCGCATCATAGCTATGTTGAACAGGAGCGGTGATAACACCGCTCCCTGAGGGGTACCCCGTGTTCCCATCATGTAAGGGCCGTATTCCTCGCCCTCAATCCGAAGAAAGGCCTGGCGATTAGTCAAGAAATCTCGTACATACGCGTAGGCCCTAGCCCCACAACTGGTAGAACTCAAGTTGGCCAGGATGCGTCCGTGTTTAACATTGTCGAAAGCCCCTTTCAGATCAAGGGCGAGGATGGCTTTGTCATTGTGTTGCATAGTTGTGGGTCGTGTTACATCTCTAGCTTATGGAGACGATGGGATCCATAAAGGTTGATAAGCACCTGGTTCAAGAGGTAGTTCTCATTTTACCTATTAGACTTCAAAGGAGTTTCTTTTAAAGGGGAGACGCGGGTCTTAAAACGAACATTTTTATTATTAGAGACATCGCAGTAAAATTAGACCTTTATGTAAATCTCCTACTCCTGTTTTAAAAATGTAACTATTTTGAAATATTCTAATTACCATATTATGGAAAAATAACTCATGCCTAATTAGGTATTTCTTTTAGGTCGCTAGGACACTTTCTTTAAATATTTTTGGTTCCAATAGACGTCTCACTTGTGTATACAGTGTGACGTCAAAAAGGTGTGTCCCAAAGGGCAAAAACTTCGACTTTTGATTCTGAACCGGTTTTTCTTGTGCCGATCGCCCCGCCACAACTTTTGTTCCCCGATTTGAAACGCCTCGCAGCGTTTCCTCTCCCCGTGTAAGCCTTCTCGTTAGGGCGTATGCTTTGCCCATCGGACCAGAAACACGTGCGCTGATGACGTTGGCTGGGAGAGGCATATTTAAACGAAGGTTTAGCCAAATACCTGCCATGCAGAACTATGCTATTCATATTGTTCTAGAGATATATTATCATATAAAAATGTTCAGTTATGTGGAAGATTCATAATTACCAAGTATAGTTGTCATCATTTTTTTCAGGAAATTTGATAGTGCTACGGACGCTGGGAGGATAACGAAGTGTCTTGAACGACGACGCCGCTGTAGTGCACGCTTGTGTGCTGTTCGGCTGTCTTAAGCAGTCGATCCTCTGCCGCGCAGATTACCTCTTCAAAGGAGAACGTACTTGCGCGAAAGACGGAAAGAAAACAAGGAAACACAAACGACATGTACAAAGCGCAACTTCCAACAAGTTTATTTCATAGAGAGCTACATATTTATACTCTAGAGATCAAACCCAGCGATAAAAACCGTCGCATGCGCATTTCACGTCAGCATAGCGCCACGACAGGTGCTGCCTGTTTACATCAAAAGTTCCAACAACCCCCGGCACAGCTATCAACAAGGAAAGAAGAATCATGAGGTGATAAATGACGAAAGGTGACATTTAAAATATCGTAGCACATGCCTAGTCACATGCCTAGTCACATGCCTTGTATCTGGCACATGCAAAGACCAAACTTCAGAGGGAAATTATTGAGGCATTTTATATTACTAACTCCGGAGATAAACGCATTCGCACTGCATCTATCTTACTTCTTAACAAAGAGGTGACTTTTCTAGACGGGCACGTCTAAATTTTGCTGCGCCTCAGGTTTCCATTTTTTTCAGGTCGTACTGTTGTTGGGTGGCCTAGCCTTCGATTCTTGTTAGAATTCTTCGTTGTAACTGGTTTTTCTACCCTGTTCACCGGCTGTTTTTTTAGTGGTGTGTTCTGCCTTTTTTGACACTGCTTTTGCTGCTATGAATTCTTTTTACACTTTGACATGCCTATGGTTTTGGTTTTGAGACTGCTTTGCTACAATACTTTTAATGTCACCTTTCCTCATTTATCACCACATGATTCTTCTTTCCTTCTTGATAGCAGTGCCGGGGGTTGTTGGAACTTTTGATGTAATGAGGCAGCACCTGTGGTGGCGGTATGCTGACGTGAAAAGCGCACGCAACGGTTTTTATCGCTGTGTTTGACCTCTAGAGTATAAATGTGTGCTCTCTATGAAATAAACTAGTGGGAAGTTGCGCTTTGTACATGTCGTATGTTTCCTTGTTTTCGTTCCTTCTTACCTGCAAGTACGTACTCTTTTCAAGCTATGAACCAACTCGCCCCGATTAGAGTTTTAAGATTACCTTTGCTGCATTTAGCCATTCGTAACATTTGGTGGAGGTGCGGGGTATTGATCCCAGTACCTCCATAAAATAAAATAGCATAGCTTCGAGTTCACTTCTTTCTGAATTCAGTGATACAAGATTAATTGAAATTGCACCATAATATGTACCGAAATCTTCCGTACGGATAGTCTTGTAGGCGAAAAACGCTAAGCTGAGAAATCGGAATTTGAAGTGCGCGCATCAATTATTCGGAGGTAGGTGTAGAGGCCTCAGAAACCGGCAAAATGCAAACGTTCCAAGATGATTTCACAGTAGAAAGCAATGCCAATATGTAGGGAAGGGTGCCAACTTTTGAGTAAGACCCAGATGGTGGCCGTCGGGGTCGTGGTGGCGGCAAGCGAAGGGCACGAGTGGTGCCGCATTTTTCTCCGAACTCACCGTTTCACCGTTTCGGAGGCATCATTTATATCCATCTTTTGAGTACTAGTTGTAGGTTGAATGAGACTTTGAAACTTCTTAGGCACGTACTGCAGAGTATATTAAATCCCAATATGTCATATGAAAAATCAAAAATTTTGCATTTTTTATCACTTCCAAACCCGTGTCTCGTCTTAAGATGGGTGAATCATTTGAAGTAAGTGCCGCTATACGAGTTACAAGTGCCATGAAGACTAGCATTGGTTAAGAGTGGAGAAAACCATCTGGCTGACAGCAAGACCGCTCCCCTCAAATGAGAGAGAAAAAAGAGGAGTACCTAAAAAAAGGCCGTCCAGCCCTACCTGCACCCAAAAACATTGAGTCAAGATGCTCTGCTGTGTTGCCTCTTTGCTTAGAGGCTGCATAGTTAGTGCTTTTGAAAATGTGGACACGAGGAATAAAAAACGGAAACAGAGTCTACTCTTGTGCGTTATGTGTGGCTTCTGCATTTAGGATGTGATGTGAAAACTGCGCTTGCAGATATTTTAATAAGAACTGAGGGTTTTTGACCATAGATTTTATTAATGAAGTCACAATTATGAAGTTATCGAGAAACATATGTTTGGTGGTTGCCGATTCTAAGCATGCCATTTAAAATAATCCCTTGTGCATTTATGTAATACGTAGAACTGTGAAACTAGAGAAATTGTGGGCTCGAAGAGAATTCGATGTAATAAAAATTCAGTGCTAATTTAATTGGATATTCTTGCGTATTTATCAAATTACAGATGAAAGTTTCTACAAAACATGGCCAGAAGAAAACACACTTATTAAAGGTGTGTGGGTATTAAATTTCTGGATGTCAAGCGAATATAAAAATAAAAATTGGTCACCAATCAAATAAAATAATTTCAATTGTGTGTACAAATAGTTCAAAATAACGGCACTCTTGCACAAAACACAGGTATTAAAAGGAAATAAAAATTTTGTTTTCAACCATCATCAACGTAATTTGTTATATGTATAAGACCTACCAGGCATTAGATAAGGAAGTGGGAATTGTATTAGCAATAGCAATAACCTTTGTTGTGTAGGCTTTGAATAACAATTGCTGTCAGTGAAAAAAAAGTGACACTTGATGCTCGCGTCAAAAAGGGGTTTACTGAGTGCTGTCGTGAAGCATTGTAAGGTGGCCGATGACTCTTTACTGGAGGAGTGACGTCAGTGATCGATGAATTGCTATGCAAGGCACTGCTGGCAAAATGCAACAAGATGGCTCATGAAAGCGACGTAAGATCTGGAAATTCAGCTGCAAATTCAGCTGCAGCTTCAATGCGACGGGACCATCTCTTGTCACAGTTGATTTTTTTCGCGCTGCCCAAAACTGGTAAAACAGTTTGAGATTGGAATGGCCGCACATTGGTTAAATGTTTCGGACTGGAAAGACTTAAAATAGTTCTTCTTGGTGTGTTAAAAAAAAGAAAGCTTTTCTGCTGATGGCAGGAGACTACATGGAATGTCGTGCACTAATTAACTTAAAATGTCGGAAAAACCCCTGCAGTTACCCCATAACTATTCAGAAATTCGAGGCATTCAATGTTGGTCAGCAGTCATTCATAACAGCCTTACTTTGCGGCTTCAATGTAGCTTTTAGGACATATCAATTTGTGAGCTCAGTGCGCCTCCAGATATTGACTATTAGTATTAGTAGTGCCACTGAACCACATTGCCATGCTTCGTTTGTTTTTGGTCTCACTGGTGTACTATGCGGCGGGGTTGTAGCCTCACAGTTGTACTGCTTTTCTCTCTTTCAGGGTTCAGTGTGTGTGGTGTACTTCGTTGACTACGGCAGCGTGGCCCCAGTGGCCCCTGAAAATACTCGTCCCCTTCCGGATGCCTACCTGCAACTGCCAGCACAGGCAGTGCGTTGCCGGCTGCATGGGGTGCGTCCTGTGACCATCAACATTTTCTGGGCTGTGGAAGCAACTGCAATGCTGGCCACCATGTTTCAAGGAGGCCCAGTGGTCGCAACTGCACTCGGGCGGGTGAACGACATGCACGAAGTGGAACTGGCTTCAAACAAAGGTTAGTGTTTCTGGAACATTCTTGCTGCTGGCACCAGCTGCTTGCAGCCATGGTAGTCCTGCACTCAAGATTGCTCTAGGGGAAGAAAAAGGGGCATTTACTGTGGTCGCGAGTATATTCAATGTATGTGCTCTTCAAGTAAATTTTGTGTGGCATGTTCAGCAAAGGTGCTTCCTCTTCAATTATACACCATAAAACATCACTGAAGACCTGTCAGCTGAGACTCTGTCGATAATGACAGACATAATGGTGTAGAAAACATTTACATCATCATCATCTGCCTAAAATTGTTCCCCGTCCTTGGCCGTCCTTGGAATCGCCACCGTGCACAAAAACAGATGTGGACTGACAGGAAGACGACACAACTACGTAGAGGTCAGCAACGCAGCACGAAGTGTCCTGGCCTTGTCATTGTCTGTTGTCATTGTCATTGAGGTGAATTCGAGCTTTCTGCTTCGTCACTGCGAGAGCGGTAGCCTGGACCAATAGCAGCGTCTGCAACCAACGTGTTGCTTGCTTTTTAAAATTCCCAATTCCTCTAATTGCATGCCAGTACAGTTAATCCTCGAAATAACGAAGTCTATAACATCCACATTTTACTTCATAACATTAATATCTAGCTACATAATTGATCTCACCATGCAAGGAACCATTCAAAGTGTGTTGTGAATCACTCATGGATAAAACAGGCCCGTTGCGGACACGGCGCACTTCCCGACAAGGAGACGCACGCAGAATGAGACCGAGAAAGGGGCTTGCCGGGAGGAAGAGCCGCGTCAAAGGTGCCGAAACAGAGGAGAGCCGATGAAGCCGGCAGAAAGGTGAGATATGCTACTGGCTGGAAATGTCTGCTGCGCATTCGCGCTAAGGGCATCCCTCCCCTCCTTCATTTACTTTTATTTGTCTAGTAATTGCCAAAGTGTATGCCGCCGCGTTGGCTCACTGGTTATGGTGCTCGGCTGCTGACCAGAAAGACGCGGGTGCGATCCCGGCCGCGGCGGTTGAATTTTTTTGGAGAAGAAATTCTAGAGGCCCGTGTACTGTGCAATGTCAGTGCACGTTAAAGTACCCCAGGTGGTCGAAATTTCTGGAGCCCTCCACTACGGCGTCTCTCATACCCTTAGTGACATTGGGACATTAAACCCCATAAACCAAACCAAACCTTTTTTTCCAGTGAAAGTATTGGGTAGTCTAATGCTTCCGCGCTTTCTTCTCCAACAGCCGCGTTGCACCTTGTTCGTTCATTCCGGCACAACAGAAATGCCTTGTGGCTCATGTTGCGAACCTGCCTCAGCACATCTATCGCTTCCGAAAGGTGCATTTCAAACTTATGCTCAAGTTAAGGCATTTCTGGTGTCACAAGATTAAGAAGCCCTAATCTTTCAATGATAAAGCTCCCAATTATAATACCTATTATGGACCCACCCTATATTCAAGTTGGCTTTGCCGATATGAGCTGTTCCCTAATCATGGCATCACTGGCCATCAGTGAAACGAGGATAAACCGCTAATTTGTGGACTGCTGCTTCGCTGGTGCACATAGTGTTGTTACGAGAACGCTGCGAACAAATTTCTGAGCTTGCTGCTGGCGAGACAATCGTGTTTAACCCTAAAACAAAAGGCCCTTTCCTTAAGCCACCTTGTTTCAGCTTTAAAAGTTTGATTGCTCGTGTTTGCGCTCATTCCCTGCTCTTGGGTGTCAATGGCAGTGAACTGGTGCCATAATGTGGCTTCTTCATGAGTTACTCTCCAAAAAATACAAGACTTACTCCCAGCACGTGGGGGCCCTTGCGTGGTGAGTATAATGCCGTGTAAAACAAATGGGCAAAACTTGGATAAACATAAGCTTTACTAACAGCACTACCAAGACACACCACCAGCCAAATAAGGCGCAACCAGGGCTATTGCTTTCGCAACTTACCGGGCTTAACCGAGCTAAGCCTCTGTCAATTTTTTTTCCCCTATGCAATTTTACGTGCGCTGTTATTCGCTGCGATTCCCTCCCACCTCACCGATCTTTGTGTGGCTCTGATGATTGCTCCTGTGTCATTTGCTTTTCCGACTTGAACTTTTTTTTATGTGGCACTTATCTTGCTTTATGGGTAAAGAAATTAAAAATTATGCAGCAGAATAATATGTGAATAGTAACAAAATGGAGCTGAACACACAAACAACTTGCGCTTGATATACACACACACAGTGAAGTCCTTACGTGCATTCAGCATCGACGAATATTTAAATTTCTTTGCCTTTTAGTTGGGCTGGTTACCAATGATATGATATGCGCTATATTGAACCAAGCGGCCGAAACAAGTTTTAAATGATGCGTAATCCGAAAATCTGTGTTCTGCGATTTTAGGGCACTTCAGTTAATCCTAACCCTGAACCTAGCCACGAGCACTTTTCCACGGCGTCCCTCATAACCCACTCGGTATATCGAATAAGAGCAACTCACCTTACTTTAAGACGCGTAAACGCTTTTATTGCGGCTGCACAAGATAACCTCAAGAAACGCTGTAACTTGAGAAATTGGTCATGATTACTATAATGCGTTATCTCGTGGTAAGCACTGCGGTTCTATGTTCGGAAAATTTCACCTTTGTTAGGCTACCAAGGATAGTCGTTTTTGCTTATAATAATAATAATAATAATAATAATAATAATAATAATAATAATAATAATAATAATAATAATAATAATAATAATAATAATAATAATAATAATAATAATAATAATAATAATAATAATAATAATATAATAAATTTATTCTGCCGGTGTATAAGAAACCATTAACTCTGTTCATCCCTGTTTTCGTTCTCGCAGGTGGTCACCGTATCGTTCAAGAACATCTCGTCTACTCTCAGCTTCCGGCCTAAGTGAAGAACATGGCCGGTGCTTGCTTTGCCTCCCGCCAACGACAATTCAGGGACCGCATCCTGCACATGCGACTTCTTCCATTTAATTTTTATGATATTCCGTTCTTCCCGTGTGGCAGTGAACGCTTATAGACTTCCCTTTTGATATTAACCGCGTTTTGAAACGTATATTTTCCTGTATTATTAGCTAATTTGCTTCTTAATTGCGTTATTATACTTTAAAAAAACATTACGGCTATAGAGACGCTTGTTTGCTCTTTTCAGGCGCTCATTTGGTTTATATATATCGCAGTTGATTTTTTAAATATTTTCCAACAAGTAGCACAACGAAAAATAAAATTGTCATTTACTGGCCTTGGTGTTGCGGCGTGGTTTGTTTTATTGCAAGAGTAAAAGGCTATTCTTTTGTGACTTCTCACTCATATAGCGTCTTGGATGGTTTTTTGCCTGATATGATATATCCGAGAGGTCCAGAAAATTTTGCCTGTAAATGGCGTGTAATGCCTAATGCAAGGTGATAATGCTGTTCTATGGGTTTGTCATTAGCCAGAAAAGACGTGGTCTTTTCTGTCTGTCGCAGAGAAACCATACATACAGTAATAAAAGAACAGCCACTGTCACTTACGTAGATTTTCGGTTGTTTGCCGCCTGCGGCCGTGGTTACAGCACAAAGCTGGCTTCCAAGAGCGTCTTTTGACGACACGCACGTCTTTATTGATCTGATCACAATAATCATGTAAATGGCGTATTCTGAAAAAACATTTGCGGCACTTCTCGTCACTTTGTTTTTTTCATCTCACAAACGCAGCGACATGCAGTGCTCCCCACTGCAACCTATATTAAAAAGTGACTGCTGCTCATTAAGACTCGGGCGCTTTTGTTCTCTGTCGCCTATGCACCCGGCTCCGTACTGGCTGCTAAAGATTTTTAAAAAGTTTTGAAGTTTGTTAACAAGTCCTAGTTCCTGCTGGTGGACAGACAAAGAATTTTGAAGCTTCTACATTATCGAATGTCCTTCAAATAAGTAAGAAAAAAGCTTTTTCAAGAGACTGCGCTGCCGCGGAGTATAGGCTTAGGCAGCTAAAACACAGTTAAATGTTACTGGGAATTTCGAGAATGTCCTTTTGATGCTCGTGATGTATTAGCTCATTTGTGTAAGCTAAAGATTTAAAAACAAACGCGTTTAAAGGTTTGTACTGATCAACTGTCGTCGCACTGTTAACTGGTAAAATCAACCTGAGCGGTATCGTGAAGGTCTTTATGAACAAGACATCTACCGCCGAATAAAAGCACTATCGGCGACAGCCGGGTATGCTGATTTACAGCCTGTGTACAGTCTGCGTCACTTGTTCGTGCAGCGTTAGAGCGACGCAGTTCCCTGCATAAAATCCACATCTCGTCGCAGCTTCTAGCTTTTAGAGGCAACTCTTGCGCGGAAGTAGAGCCACACAGACTTGCAAGCAAGGTGACCACAAAAACTCTGCCGGAAACCGGGGGTACTTTCTAATACTGGATTTTATTGCGGTGAGCACACTGCGGTACTTTCTAATGCTGGATTTTATTGCGGTGAGCACACTGCGGTAGTTTCTAATACTGGATTTTAATGCGGTGAGCACACTGCTATAGCGCTCTACGGAAGGGTGACGAACACTGTAGGTGTTTACAGCGTGTTTACCGCCTATGTACGTGTCGCATATATCACCAAACGAGAGCACTTTTAGCACTACGCCGTGACTATGTGCCTTGGTGCATTAGCGCCTAAACCCAAATTTCTCTTCCGCGGAGCGCACATGCTTAGCCGGATATATCGAAAGCAGTGATTAAATTCAACACAAACGATGGGCTCTATTTTATATTTTTATATTGTTTCATTTTTTTTTGTTCCTCTGAAGCACACGTGTGAGCGCTGCGAAACACATGTCCGGTCGCGGATTTGCGATGGAAGGTTTATCGCCACGCTCTAGCCGTGCGCCCCGCGCAAATCTTTACTGCCCATTTCACTCTTGCTCTACACGTTTCCTTGTATGCGGAAACGTATGCAAAATGAGGATCGCTGTTTGAGCGAGTTGGTTGCTCAAGAGAAAATTTCAGCGCTTGAAAAGGACGGAAAGATGAGGACAGCATATGCTACAACGCATGTGTTGTCCTCTTCGTTCCGTCAGTCGGTCCGTTTTGGTATGTGTGCGATGTGTGTGAAAGACTATAGAAATTAAAAGCCCCGACGGCGGTAAGTAGCGAAATGCGTGACACGAGTTTGGCGGCGTCGGGGCGGGGCGATGAAGGTGGAGCCGTGACGAGGGTTTGTACGACATGCAAGGACTCTCTCGTTATGCAACGAGCCTGTCACTACTGCCACTTAGCTGAAAGCACATTTGAGGAGTCCACTGTTCCAAGAGGGCAGTTATGGTCCTTCTTTCTGGTTCAGGTGTCCAACGAGATGTGGACACCTAGCCCTCACCTGACGTTGCATATATCCTGGCATAGCAGAGTTAAGCCACTGCCAATTTTATTGCGAAAGCAATACCACTCCCAAGAACGGCCTTTGGCGTAGCGGCGGCCACTCTGCACGTTTGAGCTTTAGAATGACCCCTGACGTCATACCATGCCTAGTGACGTCACAGCGTGGCGTCATACCAGGAGCGAGGGGACATAGTAGTAGCGCTAAAAAAACCAAGGACGACAGGGTTCTCTACCCTGTCGTCCTTGGGTTTTTTAGCGCTACTACTATGTCCTCTCAATCCAAACACCAACTACCCAACTTTCTGGCTTAAATACCAGAAGCGAGAGACGGCCTACCAACTCGGCTCGTCGGGTAACGGCGGCCGCTGGCCAGGGCGCGCCGTGCTCTTCCCATTAGAGGCGCTGCATATACAGTATAAAACAAGTGCATTCGCAACCTACCAGGCTTAACCAAAGCTAAGAACCGCAAATTTTTTTTTTATGCGAAGCATATTACAATAGGTAACCCAAGCCCTTCGTGACGGTTACACGCCGTGCACACCACGTGACACAATGACGCCACGACAGATGACAGACGGGGCTCCAACTTGTGCCGTCGCTGCGGTTGCACGCCGTGTGAATCACGTGGTATGGTGACGTCACACTCCCGCGCGTTTCGAACGCGCGTTCACACTCGGTGTAGGTGAAACGCTCGCTCCACCGGGCAGGCGGACGCGGCTTCCGTGGCAATCCAGGCGCTCACCCAACGCGCGTCTCGGGGTTAGTCGGCGTTCCGCTGTAGCCATGCCGTTGTCTTGCCCAACGACGAAGGCTTCTAGTGGTTGTATTAAAATGACCAAGTATTCAACCAAGGAAAGCCATGTATTACCAAGCCTAGCCATCAATATGCTTCGCATCTGACTAGGCTTAACCTTAGCTAAGCCTCAGCCATTTTTTTTTCTTAGCCGTAGTTCCCCCTCAGAAATCGTATGTATGTCTTTATCCCAACACCACATGCGACGGACGGAATCAAGAACAAAAAAGAATATTATTTCGCAAGAAATTTGAATAAATTGTTTCGGTTTGTAATGGTTTTATGGGGTTTATTAACATCCTAAAGCGACTCAGGCAATGAGGGACGGCGTAGTGCAGGGCTCCGGATATGTTCCATCCCCTGGCGCTCTTTAACGATTATACGAGCCTCTATCATTTCATCTGCACTGAAATGCGACCGCCGCGAAGATGATCGAATTATTTTCGGTTGAATAAATATTAAAGCGAATGTATTACTAGCCTATTTAAGCTAAGGTCATTGGCGCCGCAGTCAAGTGGAGGAGCGGTGGAGGTGCGTCAGTCATGTGAGATATCCTCTTTTTTCCTCCTTTATTCCTTTCCTTAAGGCGCAGTTCAATCTCCCACCGAGATGCGAGACAGATATTGCGCTATTTCCTTTCCTCAAAAACGAATTTTTAATTTCCACTTCTTTCATTCCTTCTTCCATCCCTTCCCCTACGGCGCGGTTCGGGAATCCACCGATATATTTGAGAGAATTACTGCGTACGTCCTTTCCTCAAAAAACGAAACAAAACATTGGAGTTAGGGTTAACAACTTTATAGAGTCCGTTAATTCTAGAATCAATGCTTTTAAATACTCATTTTTTCCTCACACAATAACTCAATGGAATGAACTCCCGCCTGAGGTTGTAAACAGCATCGATGCCATTAACAAAATTACTTATTGATAATTGCTGACTTCTTTTTTTCCTTGTTCTTTACTATGTTCTATTACTGTTATGTGTGTTTGTGCTATGTAATCTGCCGCGTCTCTTTTTTTGTGCTTTTGCCCCTCCTGCTAGGACCCATCAGTAGGGACTGCAGTATTCTGGAAATAAATAAATTTTCAAGAAAGGAGGCACACAACGAGCTCTCTGCGTCAGTGGACACCTCAATCTCGCTTTCGTGTACCGCGCGTGGCGTTTGTGTGCACCTGCAAAAACCTGCTGTCACTCAATATTCCATGACCCGCCGCGGTGGCTGAGTGCGCTCGTCTACGTAGCCGGGCTACCCGGGTTCGAACCCGACCCCGGAGGCCGGATTTCGCTTAATGCGAAACGCAAAAGGCGCCCGTGTGCTGTGCGATGTACTACTCCCTTACCTCAATAAATGCTCCTCTTTCCACCAGTTCCCCGCCTTTGTCTTCGCCACTCCGCCGTAGTGGGCATGTGCCATTTTATTTGAGGCCAACCAACCAACATGAAGAGGGGGCAATCAGCTAAAGGCCACCAGGCCCTTCTGCTAAAAACCCAGGAACCCTTCTTTTCCGGCAATAAAGTTTTCTCTCTCTCTCTCTGGGGCAAAAAGGGTTGGGGAGAGATAGATTGCAGCTTCAGTGGTCGGTCTTCCCAGGATTCCGTTGGCCCGCGCTGCCGTCCCAGCCGGCGTGAGCAACGGAAGCTGTGTGCTCGGGTCGTCGCTGCCGCCCTGGCGTGACGAAACATTGGGCGTTGGATTAGGAGGTTTGAGCTGGACAGTGAGGCCTCCCACTGTTCCTTTGTTCTACATGTTTAGGTGTGAGGTAAAACTGATGCATTCCAAAGAAAAAGGAAACAAACAAAATTGCTGGCGGTTGACCATTGCTAGGAACGGAATATTCAAAAATTTAACTTGAAAACTGGTTTTTAGGAAAGGAAATGGCACAATAACTGCCTCACGTTTCTCAGTGGACACCCTAAACGTGCCGTAAGGAATGGATAAAGGAGGGAGTGAAAGTAGAAAGGAAGACAGGGGTGTCGCAGTAAAAGGTCCAGAATAATAATTAAGAATAATGTCTTTTATTTTTTTATTATTATTATTATTTCTATTTATTTTTATTTTTCTGACTGTTAAAAATTTATTTGATTACTTTTTTCCCTCTCTTTCAGTCAGTGCAAAATTGAACCATTACATGCATTGCATCCGAATTTGTACAAAAAGCCATCGTCCCGTCTTCGATCTCCCAGCTAACAAGTAACTTGTCGTGGCGTCATCCAATCTACACAGGGGAAACAAACAATAATTTATCTTTTTCTGATGATGATGATGATGGTGTCCTCAGGCTTTACTTCTTTTGACCTGCTGTCCTTTCTTTTCATCAGTTGTTCTGCCGGCAGCTCGAAGAGCACGTTCTTCTCGCGCACCACGTTCCTCGCGCGTTCGTCTCATTCACGAGAGCAGGCTTTTTCCGAGCCCCAGCAGCTGTCCACGACGATCTACGCCAAGTAAGAGGGCCTTTTTATTCGCACCCTTATTACGCACATCGCAGCGTTCGCTAAATGCGATTCCTCTCGAGCCGTCAGACAACGCTCTGTCTGGTGTGAGGCATAGGACACTGAGCTGTTCTAATTCATTCGAGGGTGTTCTGTTGCGAGGTGCTGGATCCAGGTTTCCTGGATGCGATGGTTGATTTTACCTGAGTAATCAAGGTGCAGGATGAGATAAGTACAGATCGCGTGCACATTGGTGTGTTATGACACCTTTTTAATTTGAAAACACGCTCTCGTGGAGCACCTCAGCTCGGCTATGTTAGGCCTTAAACGATCACCTTCGAATTAGTGCACTGCGTCAGAATGAAGAGTTTGCTTGGAACCATAGAAGCCTTTCAGCAGTTGTGCTTCTTGTAGTCGTCCTGAAAACGCTTCTGATAATTTTTGTTGTACTTAATGAAAATTGGTTATTGTTTGCACTGCTAGGACGCCGCTCGGATAGAAGGCACGGTTCGCCGGGTAACCACTGTTGAGGATTTGCGGGGTCGCAGCGGAGCACCAGAGTAAGAGGACTAGCGTGGCAGGCTTCTAGTTCCGAACTG
This sequence comes from Amblyomma mixtum, assembly GCF_055824585.1. Taxonomy (NCBI): domain Eukaryota; kingdom Metazoa; phylum Arthropoda; class Arachnida; order Ixodida; family Ixodidae; genus Amblyomma; species Amblyomma mixtum. Next base: position 72,060,999 of record NC_143016.1, on the reverse strand, counting down.
CCCGTGCCGGGCGTGCGCTCCGAGCACGCGCTGTCCATCTTTATTTTCTTCTATCGCGGGAACGCCGATCTCAGGGCCTGCGCTTTATAGCGTCGCCGGGCGCTATAGTATGTATTTAGCGAGCATAAGTAGCTAAACCTAAGGTAGGGAAGTGTCAGTGGTTAGAGCTCTAGGCTACTGGGCCGAAGTCTACCCGAGTTCGAACCCGACCGCGACGGCCATGTTTCGATGGATGCGAAATGCAAACGGCGCCCGTCTGCTGTGCGATGTAAGCGCACGTTAAAGATCCCCAGGTGGTCGAAATTATTCAGGAGCCCCGCAGCGGTGGCTCTGTGGTTACGCCAGTCGGCTGCCGACCCGAAAGACGCTGGTTCAATTGCGATGAAGGCGAAATTTTAGAGGCCCATGTGCTGTGCGATGTCAGTGCACGTTAGAACTCCAGGTGGTCGAAATTTCTGTAGCCCTTCACTACTGCGTCCTCGTAGGCTGAGTTGCTTTGGGACGTTAAACTCCGATAAACAAATAAATTATTCCGGAGCCTTCCTCCCTTCCTTTACGGCGCGGTACAATTACTCCGCCATTTCCTTTCCTCAAAAACCTATTTTCAATTTAAGCGCGTTCTCTCCACTTACTAGACTATTTTTTTGCACCAAGGTCTTCTGCTAAGAAAAAATTAGGAGTCACTTTGGCGACTAAAGTGGTGCAAGGCGAAAGCCTGAGTACAGCATTCTGCCACGAATGTGGTTGTGAATGATGATTCAAGTGCTGCCAGCGAATGACGCGTCCATTAGCTGTCTGCGTGTGTTACTGATGTGTGGTTAACATGTTAAGCTTCGCCTGTAAGAGTGGAACGCGACAGCGTCTTGCAACGCTGCCAGGGAGTCCACAGAACGCCATCGCCAATTCGGCTGTACGCCTTGCTGGACGGTAAATTTATTTTTTGAGGAAAGGAAATCTATCCCTCTCGCATATCTGGGTGGACACCTGCACCTCGCCGTAAGGGAAAGGGGGAAGATGGGAGTGAACGAAGACGCCGTATTAGCTAGACGCGTCTTTGTTCATTCCAAAACCATTCAGCTGGCATTACGGAGTGGCTAACGTGCTCGTATCGCACTCCGGAGACCCTGGTTCGATTCCCTAACTCGACGAATTTCGTTCTCGGTTTTATTGATTTATGCGGTCTAACTAGAAAGGTTAATTAGGCTATTTCATATTTATATTATTGTATTTCTATCCATCGTGTTCTGTCATTCACCTGTCAAATGTTGGAACTGTCTAGGATGTTCGACACAATGTATATGAAACGAGCAACGTCGAACTGAGTGGGGAAGTGCGTGGTGGTGGAGCGAACGCGGCTTCGTACTTATGTTTTTTCAGCAGCGCCTCCTTCCGCGGACGCTGTTGTCGCTGCGACGCGCGTCCTTTTCTTTTCCTCTTTCTTCTGACCTCTTTTATTTTTCCTCTCTCTTAATTAGGCTAATTGGTTAATTAAGCAATTAACTAAACTCAGCCCCACTTACTTGGAGCATCACTATACGATCCCTTTGATTGGTTGCATGGTTACTAGCCAAAGTACAATTGGCCCCATTTGAAATTCACGCACTGTGACGTCACGAGCATTTCGACCAATTGAAAAGCGTGACATTTTCTGTCGACAACTCCTGCTTACAACGATGAGGCATTAAAGGCTTCCGCCTTAATATTTTTATTTTTCCAGCTGAGGTGAAGTATAACCTTAGGCGACCATTTGGACGCCGCCAGTCAGCACGCGAACCATGGAAGAGCTTATGTCGCGTCCGGTCATCATGGCTGACGCCACCAAGGAGGGCTGCGACAAAAATCGGCGACCAGACTACGAGGAGACTGGCGAGTTGAAAAACGCGCCTCCTACGTTGGCCACCACCCTGGCTCCACGCAGTCTCCGTCACGCCTCGCTGCTCTTTCCCTGCTCACAGTGCAGCGCTGCTGAAGCCACTACGCAGGTATGCGAACATGGACCGCGTTTCGGTTGTTGCAGGCTGAGTAAAAATTTCTGCGAGGTTACTCTGCGGCTCTTCTCAGGCTTTCTCCTCGCCAATGGTGTTTAAGATGTACTAGAAGAAAGCTGGCTTGAGATCCTCGGGTAGTTATAGGAAGGCAGTTCACTGTCATTAGCAGGGTTTTAAAAGTTATTTGGTTGATAGAGGAAATGTGGGGATATCGACAAAGTACGCCAGTCCAGGTCTCTGCAGCCTATATTATTAGATAGCATCTGGAGCTCGTCGGCTCATTTGGTGGCTTCAGGTGCCGAACATAGGTCGGTGTCAAGTGTCAGCTCACGTGATCACAGAGGACGGGAGTCTATGACGTGAATGACCAAGAATGCCATATCATGCGTGGTCATGAAAAAGCATGTCATGTCATGTGGCGCCTAGAAAACAAAACACGCCACCAAACTGTAAGTTACGACAAATTCATCGACGGATTCGTTGTGTTGCCACAACCCATGCTTGTCATTGTGTTCGCATCGCTTAATTGTTTCGTTATGGAGTCCTTGGACAAGTATAATTGTGTCGCGTCGCCCTAGCGTTCAGTTAATTACGTGACTTGTGTGGACGATGTATCGATCAAAGCAGGCATTGAATGCTGCCTCACTGAAACCCAGCTAAAATAAACTTAACAGACCACCGCAATACAACACACATGAAGGAACGTGAAAGCATACACATCTAACCACAAGGTTTTATTTATTCTCGAAAGCGGTGTCCAAATGGGGTACTTCGTTGTCACTTTCGTTATCCACGTGTGCATGTTTCGCATTTTTGTTCTTACGCAGGCTCTACAAACAAAATATTTATGTCCATGGAAATGGCAGCAAAAAGAAAACAGGAAATTAGTAGGACAAGTTTTTTGGCGGTTGACATCTTAGGGCAGTCGCTGCTATTTGCCTACCTTCCTGAAGGTTCTCATTCGAAAGCGCCGCTTTCAAGGCAGCCTGTATTTAAAGTGCCTAAAGCATGCCGATGTTGAAGTATGTGTTTTCTAATCCTCAGCACAAGCAAGCACCGATGGACAGGCATTGCGGAGGTGAAACATCCCCGCCGAGGCTTCGGGGCACCAACGACAAGATCGCTCTCGAGACGTGGTTCGCGCAGCTGGCGACTAATGCAGCACGTAGGCCACCGACCCATCCTTGGCCAGCCGCCATGGATCCAAGCAGTGCAACAGATATTGGTGAGCCGATCAGTGATCAACAGAGTTTACAACCTGTTGTTGTAAACAATGGCGAGAACACATAACGTCGTGAGAAGTAGCCCCGCTCACGTGAACAGGGCAAGTATTTTGCGCCAGCAAAATTAATTCTGACCCTACGAATCCGCTCATCCTAAAGCTAACCATGGAGATAACAGAAATGCAGTTATCTTGCAGTTATCTTGCATTTATGGTGGCGTACCGTCCATCGCCTTCTTACCTCTGAGCGAAATGGAGAAACCACCGCAAGGAGGCGCGTGTACATCGGATCCTGGCCAGCGCTAATCGTTGAGAGCACGGGCATGTGCGGACTGCAGGCTAATTACGTGATAAGCAGCCATCATTAACGGTCTTTCCAGCACATGAGCCTTCGCTTTTTTTCACATTTTTTCTTTTTGTTCTATGTAAAAACGTGCGAGGGCAGGCTTCAGCAAAATTTACTGACACTGGCGAAAAAATTAGATAACGCATTGATAGCCTTGACCAGAACGCCGTAGTGGCACGAGGGTGCCACTACGACGCGGCGAGAGGATTCGGTTGCTCGTACGCATAGCCGTTGTGAATTGGCGACAAGCATTGGTGACTTTAATCGATCACCTTAATTAAGTAGACGATGTTGCCCGCTCTGCAGCGTACTCTGTGGTGCGAGGCTCTCACAGAAGGCCTCTATTTATCGCCCTCAACCCGAATTTCTCCGTGGTCGAAGAGCAGCGCGCCTGGTTCTTAACCCAAGGGCAACGGTATTGAGTCCCGGCTTGCCATTTTTATTTACAGCGCAGTTGCTGTTCTTTATTGTTGTGCACTACGTAATGGCAGTGGAATGACCTCCCAACCTTAAAGGCCACTGAGGAATTGTGTAGCAGCGTCATCAGTGTTGTAGTTTGAGATCGTTGTGGGCTGTTTCAATTACCCCCGCTAGGTAATGCGGCTGCAGTGTCAAATGGCCATCGAGAAACGGGAATGTAGTTCTCAGACCACCGTGGTTGGCGGAGAACACGCGTCCTAAAGCTAACCCGTTAGTAAGTGTGTCGTACGTGCGCTTGTCACTTTCCACAGGTTACGGGAAGATTATGAAAATATTTATTGCATTAAATGTAGAGGGCGGGGACAGGAGAGTGGATAGATATACATTAAGGCCTATCTATCCTTGTGCACTTTCTGCCCCTTATGTGTGTTAGCGGCATTATCAGAGAGCCATGGAACTCTTGCAGATTCGCGGAGCTCTCAAGATACTCGATGTATTTACTTTGAGATCGTTGCGGGCTGTTCGTATTTTTAGGAAATGAAGTGCGCATAACGTTTCCTGGATCAGCGGACGCCTGAATCGCGCTAGTAGGTACGAGGGGTGATACGCAGGCTACATGCGTTAGCGTGAAAACGTTGTGGCAGACATGCGGCACTGTTGTAATAGGCCGCAGCGTTCACTGAGTGCGCAAATTCTCGCTATCAACGATTTACTACCACCTGCCAAGTTCGGTGTGCTGCCTATACTGTGTGCGGAACGCACTCAACGTTACAGGCGCCAAGCCGCTTATAGTTACCGGTTAAGGCATAGCTTTCGCTCTTTAAACAGTTTCAGTAGTAGTTGAACCGCACCTAATTTTAGGGCGCAAGCCTTTAATGCCTCATACTCTCGTGGCCAAGACATGTTAGCAAATGTGTCCGCGCATATGCAGGCCTTATATGGGCATACGTCACTTAATAGACAATCGATACTAATCGGGTGCAATCGAAAGACATCGGAACATGATATAAAGGGATTTCATGATTATATAATTGTACTTAAAGACTAAATGACTAATTAGTAATTAGTAGTAGTTATGAAGTTGCATGTGGGAGTGTGCACTGCGCCTGTACCTTAACTAACACTAATTAATCAGTGTACTAGTTAAGGTCGTCTCAACTATCACTAACCATGCATTGACTACTATTACAAAATGTGCAAGTCATGTTTAACTGTCATTAACCATAATTAATAGTCAGACGTTTATAGACATTTCATATGCATTGTGTCGAACATTCTAAAGAGTTCCGTCCCTTGACAGGTCAGTGACAGGATATGACGGATGGCAATAGAACAATAGTAAAGACCAATTAGCTTAATTAACCTTTCTAGTCAAACCACATAAATAAATAAAACCGTGCAGGAAATTGGTCGAACTGGGGTATCGAACCACGGTCTCAGGAGTGCGAGACGAGCACTCTAACCACTACGCCATGCCAGCTCGATGGTTTGAATGAACGAAGGAACGTCTAGCTAATACGGCGCCTTTGTTCACTCCCATCCTCCTCCCTTCCCTTCCGGCGATGTTCAGGTGTCCACCGAGATATGCGAGAGGGATACATTTCCTTTCCTCAAAAACCAATTTACCGTCGAGAAGGGCGCAGAGCCGAATGGGCGATGGCGTTCTGTGGACTCCTTGGCAGCGTTGCAAGACGCCGCGTTTCACTCGTGTCATCATCATCATCATCAGCCTGACTACACCCACTGCAGGGCAAAGGCCTCTCCCATGTCTCTCCAATTAACCCTGTCCTTTGTCAGTTGCCACCACTGTATCCCCGCAAACTTCTTAATCTCATCCGCCAACCTAACTTTCTGCCGTCCCCTGCTACGTTTGCTTTCTCTTGGAATCCACTCCGTTACCCTTAAGGACCAGCGGTTATCTTGCCTTCGCATTACATGCCCTGCCCAAGCCCATTTCTTCCTCTTGTTTTCAACTAAGATGTCATTAACCCGCGTTTGTTCCCTCACCCACTCCACCCGCTTTCGATCTCTTAACGTTACACCTATCATTTTCCTTTCCATAGCTCACTGCGTTGTTCTTAACTTAAGCTGAACCCTCTTTGTTAGCCTCCACGTTTCTGCCCCATAGGTGAGTACCGGTAGGATACAGCTGTGTATACTTTTCTCTTCAGGGATATTGGTAAGCTACCATTCATGATCTGAGAGAACCTGCCATATGCGCTCCACCCCATTCTTATTCTTCTAGTTATTTCCCTCTCATGATCCGGATCTGCGGTCACTACCTGCCCTAAGTAGACATATTCTCTTACTACTTCCAGTACCTCGCTACCAATGGCGAACTGCTGTTCCCTTGCTAGGCTGTTGTACATTACTTTGGTTTTCTGCATGTTAATTCTTAGCCCCACCGTTCTGCTCTGCCTGTCTAACTGATTGATCATGCTTTGCAGTTCTTGTCCTGAGTGCCTTAGCAAGACAATGTCATCAGCGAATCGTAAATTACTTAGGTATTCTCCATTAACTCTTATCCCCAACTGTTCCCATACCAGTCCCCGGAATACCTCCTGTAAGCAGGCAGTGAAGAGCATTGGCGAGATCATGTCTCCCTGCCTGACACCTTTCCGTATTGGAATTTTATTGCTGACTTTATGGAGAACTATAGTAGCTGTGCAATCGTTATAAATGTCTTCCAATATTTTCACATAGCACTCTTCTACTCCCTGATTCCGCAATGCCTGCATGACAGCTGAGGTTTCCACTGAGTCAAATGCTTTCTCGTAATCAATGAAGGCTATATATAGGGGTTGGTTATATTCTGCGCATTTCTCTATCACCTGATTGATAGTGTGAATGTGATCTATTGTCGAGTATCCTTTACGAAAGCCTGCCTGATCATTTGGTTGACTAAAGTCCAAGGTTGTCCTGACTCTATTAGCGATTACCTTAGTAAATACCTTGTAGGCAACAGACAATAAGCTGATTGGTCTGTAATTCTTCAAGTCCTTGACGTCTCCTTTCTTATGAATTAAGATAATGTTAGCGTTCTTCCAAGCTTCTGGTACTCTCGAGGTCACAAGGCATTGCGTATACAGGGTGGCTAGTTTTTGTAGCACAATCTCTCCTCCGTTCTTCAACAAATCTGCCGTTACTTGATCCTCACCAGCTGCTTTCCCTCTTTGCATTGCTCCTAAGGCATTCTTTACTTCCTCCTTCGTTACTGGCAGGATGTCCCATTGCTGTGCTCGACTGCCTCCCTCAGTAACTTGATGATTACATTCGCTACTGTATAGATTTTTGTAGAACTCTTCGGCTAATTCAACTATCTTATCCATATTGCTGATGACATTGCCCTCTTTGTCTTTTAGCGCATACATCTGGTTTTTACCTATGCCCAGTTTTCTCCTCACTGATTTTAGGCTACCTCCGTTCCTTAGAGCATGCTCGATTTTCTCCATGTTAAACTTTCTTATGTCCGCTACCTTGCGCTTATTTATTAACTTCGATAGCTCTGCTAGTTCTATCCTGTCCGTGGAGTTAGACGTCCTCATGCTTTGACGTTTCTTAATCAGATCTTTAGTCTCCTGAGATAGCTTGCTGGTATCCTGTCGAACAATCCTCCCACCTACTTCTGCGGCGCACACTGTAACGATAGCTGTAAGATTATCATTCATTGTTTCAACACTACGGTCGTCTTCAGTTAAAGCGGAAAATCTGTTTTGCAGCAACATTCTGAATTCCTCTACCTTCCCTCTTAATGCTAACTCGTTAATAGCCTTTCTCTTCACCAGTTTCCTCCGTTCCCTCTTCAAATCTAAGCTAACACGAGATCTTACCATTCTGTGGTCGCTACAACGGACCTTACCGAGGACCTCCACATCCTCTACGATGCCAGGGTGTGCACACAGTATGAAGTCTATTTCATTTTTAGTCTCACCATTGGGGCTCTTCCACGTCCACTTCCTGTTTGCTCGTTTGCCGAAGAAGGTATTCATAATCCGTAAATTATTTCTATCTGCGAACTCTACTAATAACTCTCCCCTACTGTTCCTAGAACCTATGCCATAGTCACCTACCGCCTTGTCTCCAGCCTGCTTTTTACCTACCTTTGCATTAAAGTCGCCCATCAGTACAGTGTACTGTGATTTTAATTTGGTCATTGCCGATTCCACATCCTCATAGAAGCTTTCAACTATCTGGTCATCATGGCTTGATGTAGGCGCGTAGGCCTGCACCACCTTCAGCTTGTACCTCTTATTAAGCCTAATTACGATAGCTGCCACTCTCTCGTTAATACTGTAAAACTCCTCGATGTTGCCAGCTATATCCTGATTAATGAGAAATCCCACACCTAGTTCTCGCCTATCTGCTAATCCACGATAGCACAGTACATGCCCGCCCTTTAGTACTGTATACGCCTCATCTGTCCTCCTAACCTCACTAAGCCCTATGACATCTGTTACGACTCGCCTTCGTCGGGGGGGAAGACGACGACATGGCAGCAGCGAAACGCCGACAAACCCCGAGACGCGCGTTGGGTGAACGCCTGGATGGCCACGGAAGCCGCGTCCGTCTGCCCGGTTGAGCGAGCGTTTCCCGTACACCGAGTGGGAACGCGCGTTCGAAATGCGCGAGAACGCCGCTCATGGACATTTCGGCGTCTGCGCTACGTGGTTGGCATCGTTCCCCTCTCCCAGCGCGTGACGACGGCGTGATCTCTCGGGAGTGAGTGAGTGCGTGCGTGTCGGTGATTGGTGCCAGTGAAACCCGGCCCCCATCTAGGGACCCTAGGGAAGAGAACTCTTAAAAAGCCGGCAGCGGCACGGCCGAAGAGCTCGTTGTCATCATGCTCTCCTGTTGAGCTGTCACGATGCAGCGTTCCTGCAGCTCACTTGTAAATATTGTATAAATTCCTCTTCTTTGTCTTTTCCCAGCAGCCTCGTCTCAGGCGTCCCTCAATTCACTCTCCGGAGCACGTCCATGCTACCTCGTCCGTAACAAACTGGTGGCAGCGGTGGGATGTTGCTACCTCGTCCGTAACAAACTGGTTGGCAGCGGTGGGATGCGAATCGTCGGACGCCGGCGGAGAGTTGCGGACAACGGGACGCTGAGCAGCAGCACGGCGAGTCGGGGGCAGTGCAACAGCCCTTTGTGATGACTGGTTGCCTGCAGCGGACCGACTGCGCTGGATTCTTGGCTGCGAGGTTTGGTGAGTGCGGGACTTTCTTCTGCTGAGTTTTGCCAGGCTTTTGTTAGTGTCGGGAACAGAGCTGGTGATTGGGTTGTCGTTGCTGCTGGGTTAGTTGCAGCAAGACAATAGCGGGCAGTAGAGAAGCAGCACTCGGAGCAGCCATGGATTTGAAGACGCTGCGCAAACCAAAGTTACTGGAGCTTGCGAAAGAGTTGGGTCTGGAGGTATCAGACAAACTCAGAAAACCAGAACTGCTGAAGGCTATTCTTGCGTTAGAGGCTGAAGATGACGAGCTTGCGGAATGCCTTGAGGCCATTGAGGAGAGGGAATTGGCAAAAAGAGAAAAAGAGGAACGCGAACGTAAAGAAAAGCAAGAGGAACGCGAACAGGAACGCGAAAGAGAGCTGCGCGAACAGGAACGCGAAAGAGAGCAGCGGCAACAGGAATACGAAAGAGAGATGCGGGAACTCACGCGTGAACTTAACACGCTCAGAAGTATTAGAACGCGATCTCGCTTAAGTGTTTTCAGAAAAGGCGAAAATTTCAGAACTTTTCTGGAAAATTTTGAAAGAATTTGCATGGAGGAGCAGCTAGACGAGGATTATTGGCCACTTGTGTTGATGGGATTCCTCCCATGTGAACCTTGTAATGTCTGGGCGAGGTTGTCTGACGAGGATGCCCACAACTATGCGATAACCAAAAGTGCGCTCCTCCGATACTTTCGAATTCCCGCGGAGGTAGATTTGGAAGGCCAAATTGACGGTGGTAAGCTACACCGTGAGAGTGTCAGGGACCGAGTTAGGAGCTCCGCTCAGTCGCCGGATGACACGAAGGCTGTGCAGAAGTGGCAGTATAGGACAGGTTTGGTCCAGGAAAGAAAGGCCACTTCGGCAGCGAGGACCGATGAGTTCGGTCGAAAAGCTAGCGAAGAGTGCAGATCCACAAGCCGTGAGGGCTCGGGGGATAATGGAGGCACTAAGGCTAGAAACGAGGAAGAGTGCAGATCCGCCAGCCGTGAGGGCTCGGGCGATAATGTAGGCACTAAGGCTAGCAACGTGGAAGAGTGCAGATCTGCCAGCCATGAGGGCTCGGGGGATAATGTAGGCACTAAGGCTAGTAATGAGGAAGAGTGCAGATCCGCCAGCCGTGCGGGCTCGGGCGATAATGTAGGCACTGCTAAAAATAAGGAAAGGGGCAATGCGTTGGTTTTGAGCCCAGAGAAGCATGCACTTTCCGGGACGGAGGCGGATTCCTGCGGTCGGGAGGATAATACCCAGGAGAAAGACGCCGAAGGTCTCCGTGACCAGGGAAAAGTAGTCCTTGGGTTATTTGAGGAAAGTCATGATGAAAGTTCTGTGAAGGCCGAGTTTAATGGGAATGAAGAGCAAACTGTGAGTTGCAGGATTCCCACCGAAAACAAAGCCGAGCGATCTGCTTCGTTAGTGAGCACAGACAACGCTAATAAGGGAGAAGCGACCGTCTCTAGCCCTGAGGCAAAACCTGCTTTGACAAGCGAGATTGATGCTTCTGCTCAGGAAGAGACTAGTGAGCTTGCGGGCCAGAGCAGTCAAGGAATCAAGGGAGACCCTCCTTCGATGCGGCTGGCGAACCTTAGTAGCCAAGTTTTGGACACAGCGCTTTGCTGTAAGGAGAGCGGCTGCGAGTCACCCGAGTGCACCGCTGAAACCCAAGGGCAGATCGCAACGTTAGCCATCGAGTGTGGTTTAGATCAAGTTGCAGGCCAGGGAGTTAGGGTCGCAGGGTCGATTAGCAAGCCTCAGGAGAGCAAGTTATGCTCAGCAGGAGATAAAGTGCTGTCGGAACAGCTGGCTACTGCGACCTGCGGTGACTCACCGAAAGCACGAGCCGATAATTCGAACTTAAGGGTGAAATACGGCTCGGTGCTGCGTCAGAGAAAAGATGCGGAGGGTGAGGACACCGCGAGCAAGGGAGGCGCGCAGGGCCGTTCTGCGAAGGCAGTTTTAGGAAAGCGGCCGCGCTCAGGGAGAGCCAAGCCAAGGGGTAGACCGCGGAAAAAGGACGAAGGACGGGCCCAAAACATTGTAGGGGTTAAGGCCGGTCAACAACGTAATCGTCGGATACTGCCACCGCGGTACTCCAGACGCGACAGGCGCCGAAAAAGGGCCAAGCTGACTAGGCGTTTACAGACAAAACGAAAGCCACCTGTCCCATCGCGGCGACCCCGCGGTAGTTCTTGCAGGACGGGGGAACCTCACAGCGGTTCGCAGAGAAGCACGCCCAGCTACCGCATGAAAGAAAGCCGCAATACGGGCTCCAGTCGAAGAACATTGCTGAATCGAGAAAGGAGTCCTCGTAGGCGTTTCTTTCATACGCGTCCGTCAACCCCTCGCATTCAAATGTTCAGACGCTACTTGGGTGTTGGAGACACGCGGCCGGTGTGCGAAACAAATCAATGTCGCGTGGCGTCTGAGGCTCGCAGGTGTCGAAGCGCAGTTAAGCCCTTCGAATTTTGTGAATTGTCGGCTGCTAAAGCCACTGTTGGTGTGCGTCCGCGCAGGGCGCGGTTGAAGAATAGGCGACCCCTTTGAGCCGCGGCGCGGCTCGCTAGCAGCGGATTCCGAGGATGTCTCTGCTGTTTGCTTTTTCTTGTTTTAAATCATTCCTGCAGAAAAAGCGTTTTGCAGAAAAAAAAAAAGTGAAAAAAAAAAAATTTTGAGCAGGAATAGGTTTCGGACGCATTTGTTACGTTGGAAGCGTTCCTTTTGGACAAAGACTGTTCGAAAAATGCACTAGTGGTGCCCATGTGTAGCAGCGTCCGTTAAAACGCGAAGTGCTAGCCAGACGGGCCATTGAGGCCACTAGCATAAGCGCCTGGAGTCGCTTGATTTTTTTTGGAATTGGGGAAATTAATGTGACTTTGGCTCCGATGTTGAGCGAATCTTTGCGGGGAAACAAGTGCGTTCGTAATTGTTGTGGTCATTACGAATCGAAATACATCACAAAAGGGGAGTCTCAACGGTAACGCCGATTGCTTACGTTGACGTCCCTAGCGCAAGAATCAGCATCATAGTTGCAGTTTGCTGGTAGTTTTTCTTCCTGATCTAGGATTTTGAACCGATTGGTTTTGTTTGTTTTAAATTGAGATGCGCTTTGTGGTGTAATGTGCCGATTTGTGGGCATTTTCACAGTGCTGCGGAACTACTCCCAGGGATTGATTGGGTTTGTAAGGAGGAAAGAGCCTGGCATTACTAAGTGGGGATTGTGTCGTGCTTGCGGACTGAGCGGTTGGGTTTTCGGCGTGGTTCTAACGCTAGCAGAGCACGAGTCACTTTGCAGTGCCCTTTGGGAACCTGCACCTGCAAAGGAAGACTTCAGGGTGCGCTGAGCTCCAGAACCGCCGAGAGAGAACCGACTGCGGTTGAGACCAGCCTCAAGCGACATCCCTCCGGACAGCGGATGCTGTCCCCTGTCCATCGGGATCTCCTTCCCCCGGCGGGGCAGTCTGTTACGACTCGCCTTCGTCGGGGGGGAAGACGACGACATGGCAGCAGCGAAACGCCGACAAACCCCGAGACGCGCGTTGGGTGAACGCCTGGATGGCCACGGAAGCCGCGTCCGTCTGCCCGGTTGAGCGAGCGTTTCCCGTACACCGAGTGGGAACGCGCGTTCGAAATGCGCGAGAACGCCGCTCATGGACATTTCGGCGTCTGCGCTACGTGGTTGGCATCGTTCCCCTCTCCCAGCGCGTGACGACGGCGTGATCTCTCGGGAGTGAGTGAGTGCGTGCGTGTCGGTGATTGGTGCCAGTGAAACCCGGCCCCCATCTAGGGACCCTAGGGAAGAGAACTCTTAAAAAGCCGGCAGCGGCACGGCCGAAGAGCTCGTTGTCATCATGCTCTCCTGTTGAGCTGTCACGATGCAGCGTTCCTGCAGCTCACTTGTAAATATTGTATAAATTCCTCTTCTTTGTCTTTTCCCAGCAGCCTCGTCTCAGGCGTCCCTCAATTCACTCTCCGGAGCACGTCCATGCTACCTCGTCCGTAACAAACTGGTGGCAGCGGTGGGATGTTGCTACCTCGTCCGTAACACATCCCATTTAATTCCGGCTAATTCCTCCAATAGTGAGGCTAAGCTAGCCTCACTTGTTAAGGTTCTTGCGTTAAACGTTGCCAGGTTCAGTTTCCAATGGCGGCCTGTCCGGAGCCAGAGATTATTAGCACCCTCCGCTGCGTCACAGATCTGACCGCCGCCTTGGTCAGTTGCTCCGCAGCTGCTGGGGACTGAGGGCCGAGGGTTAATTGGTTTGTTCATAGAAGGTTATGGCCATGTACTAAACCAGGGTGGCCAAATCCTGTTCTGGTGAGGAAGTGCGTTGTCGGTTGGGTTCACCGAAATCAGGCCGCACTCCAAGCCTGGGTATGCAATTCCATCCACACACGCGGAGTTTTTTTTTTTTTTATCCGGTGGAGAATTGCGAGGCACCGGGATTCGAACCCCGGTCCTCTTGCACGCGAGGCGGATGCTCTACCTCTACGCCATCGCTGCATCTACTCGTAGAGGCGAAGCTTAACATCTTAACTACACATCAGTGACACAAGCAGCAACACTGCGCTTTTAAGGCTTTCGCCTCATCGCACTTTAGGTCAATAAAGTGCCCCCCTGAATTTTTTTGTATAAGAATCTCTGCACATACAAAGACCATCGATTTCAATAACTGTTGAAGATATTCACAACTGCGCTGCCTTCTTTTTAGGGAAGAATTAAGTGTTTTCTGCTAATGGACTTCATCTAAACTACATCCTTCTTTCGTATCTTATTCTGAGCGTTATTACAATTCGTCACAGCTCCTTTATTTCTGCTTTAAGCACACTATTTTTGTGGCTACGCTGGTTCAACTAATGGTGCAACAATATCCTGGTCCGAGAGATATTAGTTCTTTGTACTGTTCTTACAGGAAGTTGTAATCGTTATATTGTGCTATGTAATGTAAGGTATAACTACAACGCCATTGTTACAAAAGATAACAGTAAATAGAGACACCACCGGAAATTAGTCCAGCTGTGTCCTCAGCGCATGCTAACACCATTTCACGTTACGCTATTCACTTTTCCAATATCTAATGAACTTCCTCTTATGTTTATTTTTGCCTGTAGATAAGACCACGAAAGTTGCAGAGATCAACTTAAAGGATCAAAGCTGGTGAGTGGCGGTGCCGCCTCCTGATATTTGTATTCTAATTGTTCTCCGCTTCAAATGCTCAATTTGCAGCCCTCAGTACCATACCGCTCGTGGCCTTTATGCGAAAATATATTTCAAATGTGTGTTTTATGGTTTTCAGTTAAAAGAATCTAAAGTGTGTGCCGCTAGAAGTTTTGGCGGCAGCAAAACCTGATGAAATGAAAACAAACTTTGCAGGAAGATATTCGATGAAAAAACAAATGATGCCAGGTCCACATCAGTCGCGAACGAGTACTCTGACCTAACATAAGCGTTTTTTGATTAGTGATCTCCTCGTTTGGAAAGCTTGTTGAAAAAACATTCCCCAAACACTGCGTCATTGTAATAGCCCCTATGCATTTCATTGAATTGAATTGCTGTAATAGCCGATACCACAGGAGCCGTGCATAATTGAAGAGCCACGGTGTAGGAGAGTCATGCTCAAAAATAGTGAAAATTGTCTACATTGGCTCCACAGCCACCATAGAACTCCCAATAAGGAAAGATGTGAGGCTTGGGGACGCGGCCTGTTTAATGCCGTGTGTTTATCGTCAAGCTATGGAAAGCAAAATCATGCCTGTAATGCTAACAGGCCAGGACACTGCACAGTCGGTCAGTCAAAAATGCAGCCTAACGACTGACATCCTCGTAGAGTTCAAGAAGAAGAAACGGGCTTAGGCAGGACATGTAAATGGAAGGAAAGATGATAGATGGTCACAAAGGGTAGTGCGCTGGATTCGAAGAGAAGGCAAGCGTAGCAGAGGGCAGCAGAAAGGGTTAGATTAGGAAGTTTACAGGGATAATGCGGCTGCAGCTGGCACAAAACAGGGTTAATTGACGATACATTTGAGAGGCCTTTCTATTGCAGTGGGTGTAGTCAGGTTGACAATAATATATAAGCACAGTGCAGACCACGACGCATTTTGAGACTTTCTTCTACAGGCTACGCATTGTAAGATCCTTCGGTGATTTAAGCTATGCTCAGGCAAGATTTCTTAGATAATTTTGAAGGTGCTTTGTCTGGAGTAACGTATTATATTACGAACCACACTACTATACAGTACAGTATTTATTCGTGTCATGAACGCACCCGCATAATGAACGCCCCCACCCCCCCTCTAACTTGGCTTTTATAGAACAGTTTCCTTTCCGTTGCGTGATAAACGCAACCCACTATTATGGCGCGCACAGTCCTGGTGTTGACATCGAATCTATCAACTGCCCTTTATTTGAACGCCGAAGGAATTACATCAAACTGGGCAAAACTGCAACTGCCACCGGTCTAATGTCATTAGTACTATATCTCACACTTAAGGGGCAAACAGCCTATAAGCATGCGCTGCGAGGCAGATGATAGGCAGTGGGATTGAGCAGTCATCGCAAAGAACTTCTATGTCGGATCTACCATATTAAGCATTGTAACAACTTGTTGGCGTTAGGCTTCGCTCTGAATGCTGCGAGCTGGTACGCATAGCAAAAAACGTTGCTATCATCATGCCCTCATTACAGTTCATAAAAAATTTAAAAAAATTCCTGTTCTTGTCTTTTTTTTTAAATCTAGCCATCGCTTATGTTACACCCGTTAATTGGGGCCTAAAGTAAGGCAATAAAAAGAAATTTAATTCTTCTTCTGCTCCCTTAGGAGAGCTACATTGGCGGCGTGGTTTTATACGGGCCGGCTTCAAAAAAAAAGGTGTCGTTGATGCTCTTGAGGACGAGAATCCAGCTAAAACTGCGTTCTGTTTTAGTCTGAATCTTAAGTGAGACAAAGTATTCATTCGACGGGCTTACTTCTTGTCTCGGTCTCATCGTTTTACAGTTTTTATGAAGCTAAGGGGTAATATATTACCCCTTGAAAGAAACGCCCTCTGCCCCCCCCCCCCCCCCCCCCCGCTCCCCCTAGAAAAACTGGGTTCATTAACCCAGTGAACGCAGTAATTATAGGTGCACTAAAGGGAAATCTTAAATGGTCTTTTTACGGCGGGAACTCCATCTACACTCTCCGAGCAATCTTGGAAAATTTGAAATATTGCCCTATGCGGCCGATTTCCCTATGAAATCGAATTAACGTCCCGGCCACCGTCTTTTTTTTAACTCTCCTTCAAAAAGGAGAGGAGTCAGCCAACACTGGAGTTCCTTTTGCCTGTGGAGTGCCTGCTTTGCTTTCGCTTTTATTTTGCTTTTTAGGTTTCAGTGAATAAATACTTTCAGACGCAGACTACTCAAAATTAAGCCTGTGGAAATAAAAATGCGCGGGGACACTTTGCTTTCGATGATCGCTACGCATCACTCCTCCGGTGGCAGAGGGGCAAACCACCACGCACCTGGCTGAAAAGCATTCCAAGCGCTGGCTAACTCCTGTTCTTTTCGAAGCTGAGCTGAGAAGACGCAACTCTTTGATCTTAGCCTTAAGGACGAGACGACGGTGTCTGTGCATGTTAATGAACCGCAGATGGCCGAAGTTTCCGGAACCCTTCACTACGGTGTCCCTCATAACCTGAGTCGCTTTGGGAAGTTAAACACGGATAAACCATAAACTTTTTCCAAGGACGGTGATGTCAGGAGAATCTTCGAGAAGCGATGAAAATACGAGGACGAGGAGGAAACAGAAGCAACGAGTCTACGCGCATAATTAATGGCTCTTTTCTTTGAGCAACCTACATATTTACACGCACGAGAAATGTATGGATTGCTTGACCTAGAAAAGTAGTCGGTAGTTCAGCGCTAGTACATCCGTTTTATAAGTTCTCCTTGAATATATTTCTCCCAGCTTTAGATTTCGCGATATATGGAGCAGCCCACATCAAGATATCGACAACATGCTTGTGCTTAGCTGACCGTACGGCGAGAGTTCTCGTTCCCAGTGTTTCAGCGGGGCTTCCTCTATATACATACGCTATCGTTTGGTATCGGCCGCAGGAACTGGTGCCACCACCTGTACTGCCTGGACCCCGGAGAAGACCAGCCGCGGTACTCACTCGGTGCCCGCAGATGTCGTGTCCACCAGGCGATGGCTCACGTGTGGGGCGAACCGGCTGAATCTCTGCACGGCACAACACGTACTCGGGCAGCCACCACCTCGGCCGGTGCATTCCTTAGCGTGCAATGTTCGGGGCACTCTTCATCCCACTCCAGCTGTTCGCAGCCTCAGGTACGGGAGCAATGATCCTGAGATGACGGCTGTCAGATGGACGCCCGGTCAGTTAGGACACAAACATAGTGATGGCGCAAATTAGAAGCTGCCTATTTTGAGGCGTTAGGGCGAAACAACCGGGCACATGAGCACGAGGTACGCCGTCGCTGAGATATTTGATTTGCTTATCATCGCTAAAACTACTTCTGCTGCGATCCCGCTTTGAAGTTGCTCTCGATATTGTTAAAATATACGTCGTAAATCAGCTTTCTATATACACCGACCACCTGCACACCCGGGAGGAGAGATGTATCGTGTGCCGGCACACGGTAGTTATATTCCCAGCAGGAATGAGTTGAAGCTATAGGTTTATCGAGATCTAACGTCCCAAAGCAACTCGAAACAATCAAAAGACCCGAAAGACAATGCATTGTACGAACGCGCACTAAGACCGCCTTCATGCGTGGCACACAGCTAGCTCCAATAGTTTCAAAATTCTAAGAAATGCATCTACCGAGAGCTGCAAAAAGCTGTTGACTAAGAGAGCCCACAGGGCAATAGCTAGCAGCTGTTTTGACATATTCTAGTTTCCTCAGCAGTAATTTTGGGTATGTCCTTATTCACCATCGGCGCACTACTGCTGCAGTGTATACAAAAACAGTAAATGAACTTATGCAAAATATAGAGCAACTGTGTGTTATCTAATTACTTTTGAAAGAGCAGGATATCAAAAGGGGCCACGACAAACTTTGAACTTCGCGCTGCCCGAACTCTCTATGCTGGCTGCTCTTTTTTCTAATTACGCACAATAACGCACCCTTCAATTGAGTGGAAAGGGACAGATAAAGGGCCCACTCTCTCTTGAGAGTCCTGCGGAGCGCGCATCCGGCAGTCGCTTGTGGTCAGACAGCGGCTCGACTGCACCAACGTTGAAATTTCCGAGGGTGTCCTACGCGGCGCTTTCCCGAATTTGTCTCCTTTGGAACGAGATTTGTCTATCTTCACTGCGAACAAGGAACGAGAATCCACATGTGGAATAAGTTTTCGTTAACTTCTGCGGCGCCGCTTAATTATTAACAGTTTGCGACTACGGGTCGCTAAGCTAGAAAATTGACCAGCGTGCGACAGGCCTGCAGCTGTAGCTTTTCGGCCGTTGCTACCATTTGAGACAGTTACTTGAAGACCAAAACGGTCGCATAGCCTCTGCGAGTGGCAAGTGTTAACGGGTCTTAATACGATGAAAGTAAATTTGTGAACCAGGGAAACCACGGCGCAGATTTATGGTTCGTGCTTTAGAGTCAAACTCAGTGGGATATTTTAAGCTGTGAATAGATAATAAAATAGCGCAGAAAGCCAACACACCTCCACGTGATTACCAACAAACGACGAAGAAGCCACCGCATCGATAGAGTGAATTGAATAAACGGCAGCTTTAAGTTCAGTTAACGCCCATGTCTTGTTCCCGTCTCTGGCTTACTTTTGTGTCCTTGTCTCGTTTTTCGCACATTACAGCCTAAGGGAGTCTCCGACTATCCGGAAATCTGACGATGGAGTTGAGAAAATCTAAGCACTGACTCTAAGTTATCCAAAATAGACTGTATTAAAAAGCTGTGGCTTCGACTTCACATTGCAACGATAATTAATAGCTACCCTTTTCAGCTACGTATCTGCATGAAATATCGTATTATGACAGACACTAGACTAGTAACTCAGTACCATCGACCTGTTACTTTGGCATTGAAGCAATGGCGTTTTAACGCAGGCACAGCCAGCTGGAGTCACTGGGGCGGCCGTTGAGCACACCCCCGAACATCCTGTTGGGGAGGATGACGGCTCTAGCGTCAGCGCTGAGCTACGGTCCACTTGTGAGCGCACCGAGCCTCGCTGGGACGAAGTCGGCGAACAGCGCAGGGCTGATCGGCGCGGCCGGTGAGTGAGCATCCCGTATGTTATTGGCGCCTAAGTGTACTTCAGACAAAACAATCGAACTTTTTATGCAGAGCACGAGAAATGACATGCGAGCCGCGACTGCCCCGGATGCGAGTCTATACCTGCGTGCCTGCCTTTGCTCGATGTATAAATACTATGAACATGTATCGTCGTCAAATTAAACTCAAGCTGTGCACGTACAAAGTGAATAGAATGAAGGAAGGAAGAAATATTTATTTGGATGGAAGAAGGTTGTTGAAGCAAGCCAGATGGAGTTTTCAGTCCAAGACTCAACTTGCTCTGGTCGACGTGCTCTGGCCGAGTAGAGATGAAGTGGATAGAAAAGCGCGACTTATTAGATGATGGAGAAGGAACGCCCGGGGGGGTCTTTAATTCTTGAACTCATATGCCATCGCGACATCAAAGTGAAAAACTAACTTCAGTTTCATTCAGACACACTCAAGGGCTTCTCGTTTTGATTTTTGCTTGCTTCGATGCATCCGTATTTTAGTATATCACGACATACAGGATTTGTTGCCGTTGAATTCTCTTGAGTGTACACAAATCGCAAACGCAAATTATTAAATCTATTACCCTTCCTTTAACGACATGCCGCAGCTTTTGCATTTCGTCCTTCCAGAATTTTAGCAATGCAGAAAGTGGGTGGGTGCAGGTGACCCAGGACAGGGGGACGAACCATAAGGTGTTGAGAGCAAGGTGCCTTTCTGTCGCATGTGTTCATCTTCTTGGTTTACCTGTTGTTTGTAGAACTCTGCGTCGTTCTCCGACATCGGCTTGGCGGAGGATGGAGGGCACCCTGCCTTTAAGGCACGGGCAAGCAGATGAACCAGCTCAGTTTCTCAAACCCCTCGCGGCTAGGTTCTCAGCGAATGCTGATGAAACTTGGGAGATACTGTCCAGTGACACGTATTATCTTGGGACACGTGTGCTGTCGAAGATGTTTACCAAATCGAGGTCTAGAAATGCGTCGGCGTCTTTGTTTCCAAAAAAACAACATTCTTGCTAGGCGCAGTAGCGAAAAATTTTGTTAATTTAATATAGTTAATTATGTGCCTGATGATGGCAATTATTACCTCACCGTGTGTCCCACTGGTCGCAGAATATAGGTGCAATGGTTGGTTTCGCGTATCAATTTGTGCTTAGTTTTTAGGTATCTGTAAAGCTTACTTTTGATCGGCTTTTATAGTAGTAATGAAGTTTAGAGCTGTACGGTTCGTGAGGTAGGTTTTCAGTATGGCTTGAAATTATGGCTTGCATTTTCAGAGTAGGTGGATGGATCGCCGAGGGGACAAGTTGTGTAGGTCTCGGGACTCGATGCAACGTCTGCATGCAACGTCTGTACATAGTTTAATGAGCCCGAAGTGCTCTTTGTGGTGCATGGCTTGCGCTTGGCGTATATCGTCATGAATTTTAGGGTTCATCTCCTTGGGGATATTGCCTTATTTATTGTTGGACGGAAGTAGGGGCTGAGTTTCAATTTGTAGCAGCTAGTCTGGTGCGCTGTGCGTTTTGTTTATAACGTAGCGACCCTGTTCAATGCGCGACTGGCGACCTATCTGTTTCTCTGTGCAGTTTGATTAGTTCCACGACTTTGTGACATAGTCCCATGTTAGGAAGTTTATCTGCCCGCGTCCGCTTGCTATTAATCTGAACAAACAAAGCTGAGTGAAACTTGCGTTCGACACAGGCATTTCTCGTTGTAGAAAGCATGAAAGCTTCGTAGTAATTTTCCTTTTCTCTGAGAGGCTTGAATCTTGCGTGGCTTTTTTGTAACGTATATCCTTTCCAGCATTCATATTTGTGTGGCTGACCTCAGCAACAGCGCTTTAAAAGACCAGCATAGGTCAGACAAAAGAATATAGTACGCACTGCCACTCAATTAGCATTTAAAGATGCTGAACAAGGACGCTTTTCATAAAGCCTCTCTTAACGCTAGCTGATTGAATAAGTTTTTCTAAATTTTTGTGAGTGCATTCCTATAAATCGTACTCGTGGTGACACACTGACTCTGCCCGCGCTACGCAGGTACGGCTGCATCCGGACCAGTGCTGCGCACACCTCAGGTTCGGTGGCCCAGCTCCAGTAGGCGGCCGCTTCGGGGTGCCAGGCTGCTGTGTTTCGATACGAAACCACGCACAGCCTCCTCACCCCGAGAAGCGGCCTCGCCAACCCCGCCGGACTATGGAAGGCGCTCGTCGGACAGCGGCATTTCAAGACGAGCGCCTTCCTCCTATATTCTTCCCCGCTTTCATCTCCTGGCCTATCGTGGGCTTGGCTGGTCTTGCGGGAGTGGACCGCATCCGGAGTCTCTCAACCGCAGGTCGAAACACCGGCGGTTGTATTGGTTATTATTGTAATTAGCAAACTACGAAGCATCCGAAGTTATGTATATACGAATATTTATAAAGACGGTATAAAAAATCATGCCTGTACTCAAAACCTTAATCACACATGCTCAGTGTTACGAAATATTTGCGGATTGTCGCAATAAGATGTGGGTTGGATCGCCCAGGTACGCAAACAAATAAGAGAACCTTGACTTTTAATGCTGCAAATGGGAGTGTTGACTTCGCCAGCTGCATCGTCTCTGGCGCGATGCCTTCGAACATCTTAAGTTTAGTGCAGTTTTCAGCTCTCCTCTGATGCCTGCACTTTACGCCTACCAAGCCGACAAAAAGACCGCATGAATCGCCAAGCTATCGTGTTTTTGTTCCGCTGTGAACATGACAGACCCGTGCGCAGCCTCGTGTTCCTTCATCTATTCTCGCTTATGTCGACGGGCGGCAGTAGTTCATCGGAAAACAATAGCAACCGTATGGCCATAAGAGTAGTGAGAAAGATTGACACTAAAGGCGCCGTTTGTTCATTCATCAATTATTCTAAGAAACTCTGCACGCTCCTTTCAATGTTACGCAGTTTTGCGTCCCTTAATTCTCCCAGATGTTTTTGTTACTTTGGAGTCGAACTCACCCCTGTATGTAAAAAAGCTCACAGGGGGAGGTGAAATGGACCATCATTCGCAGGCTAAGTTCCTTATAACAAAATGAGCGTGCTCGGCTAGAATGCGTGCCCAAACATACGGATATCGGCCCTGCATACCAAAGCCGACACATGCAACGTGTGGGTCAACCTGTAGCCTCGACAACCCACCGCATACTGACTTATCTTGAGGCTGGCAAGTCGCAAGACAAAGAAGAATTTTCGACAAAGTGCGGAAACGCTTTAAACTTCGTTAAAAAGTCCTAGTTCCTGCTGGTGGGCAGAGAAATTATTTTGAAGCTTCTAAAGTTTCGAGTGTCCTACAAATAAACATCAAAAAAGCTTTATCAAGACACGGCGCTGCTGCGGAGAACAAGAGGCTGTGGGAGCTATTGATTGATTGTTTGAAAACATATGTATTTGATGGATATTCTTAGAACATGTGAGTGGGCCACCTAGTCCGGTAGTCCACTGGTGGTTATTGCTGCTGCGCTGGCCCTCCCCACCAGGCAGTGCTGACGGTCAGGATCATCGCTGAGCAGAATAAGCTCCCACAGCTCCTCTGAGGGGTTTGCAATGGGTCAAAAAGGGATTAAATTGGCATGCCCACATCATGTGGTAGAGGTTAGCTACTTCTCCACAGTGTGGGCACGGCGAAGAGTGTAGTGTAGGGTACCACTAGTGTAACTTAGCTGGCGTTGGGTATGTGTTGGTTTGTAGTCTCCTAAGGGTGTTCTCTTCTAACTTATTGAGGGATTTGTGTGGTGTTGGGTACTCCTTTCTGGCTGTTCTGTATGGGGCGAGATTATCAGCATACACTGCTAAACCTATTAGGTCGCAGCACCCTTCATGGTCGTCAGGGGGAGACGCCCTGTATAGAAGTGCTCGGGCATGCCTGTGAGCAGCTTCGTTTCCTCCTGGTAGTTTCAGGTGACCGGGAAACCTGATGAGTGAGGCTTTGCTGGGTGGATGCTTAGTCAGCAATGACAACCCTGACCCGTGAATGAATCCGTTATTGAAGTTGCGACAGGCGTTCTGGGAATCAGTGAGCACAACGGCGTTGGGGTTAGTTGCCACAGCTAATGAAACAGCTGCCTCCTCTGCGTGAGTGGGGTTAGATGTTTTCATCGAGGCGCAGTTCACCACCGATCCTGAAGGCGTTGAGACCACAACAGTCATGACACCATTCTTTGGTCCTGCTGCGTCCACGTAAAGGGTGTTAGGTTGCTTGTCATATTTCTTCTGCGGGGCTTCTCCTCTTGCTTTTCTCCTCTCGAGGTTAAATGCAGGACGCATACTCCGCGGAATGGGGTGCACGTTGATGTGTCTTCTCACATCGCGTGGGACCTCTTCTCTTTGGTCTATTGTATAGGGCAGATTAACATGGATCTTCTAGAGCAGTTCTCTGCTGGGGTTTGTGAGTGTGAGCCTATTGAGTTGTGAGAGCCATGGTGCTTCCCACGTCTCTTTGAGGGTATTATGTACTCCTAGAGCAATGAGCTTTGCCGTTGGCGTGGAGTTCAGTAGCTCCAGTGCCGTCTTGTAAGCTTTCCATATCAGCGT
The DNA here is from genome assembly GCF_055824585.1 of Amblyomma mixtum. NCBI lineage: Eukaryota > Metazoa > Arthropoda > Arachnida > Ixodida > Ixodidae > Amblyomma > Amblyomma mixtum. The sequence goes on along the minus strand of NC_143016.1, from coordinate 72,037,014 downwards.
CTCCAACGTTTCAATTTCCGACCTGGAGAGGTTAAGGAATGCCGTCCCGTACATTATCCGAGAAATCACGAAAGCTTGCACTAAGCGGATGGTGTCCCTTTCCTTCATGCCACGGTGTTTATTTCGAATATGATGTATCATCCAGAGTATATTTGCTCGGTGAATGCTGTAAGCTTCTTCATAGTGGTGGTGTTCTGTCGCCCCTGCGGGATATACTGCCCTAGGATCTTGATCTCCGTGGGTTTTCCTACCGGGTGGTTCTTTATAATGTTCTGTGCCAGGGGTGTCCTCGGGTTCATCAGGATGAGCAACTTTTCCGGCGCACACTGGAGGCCTCTCCCCGTGCTGCTTTGATATATTGATAGGTTCTTGCGCCAGAGCTGGTATCGGCGAGGCTTTGCAGGATATGTTTGTGTAGAACTTTATCGAACGCTCCTTTCAAATCAAGTGCAAGGATGTCCCTTGTCTGTGACCTGGGAGGTGTCTCAAGGAGGTCTTTGTACAAGTACAAGAGGGCGTATTGTGTCGATAGGTGAGGGCGATAGCCGAGGTGAGGCAACTAAAACACAGTTCATTGTTACTGGCATTTGCGGGAGTGTCCTTTTGATGCTCGTGATGTATTCGCTCGTCTACGTAAGCTAATGATTTAAAAATAACGAGTTTAAAGGTTTCTACTGATGAATTGTCGTCGCACTGAGCGGTATCGTGAAGAAGTTTGTGAACAAAATACCTCCCGGCGAATAAAAGCAATATCGGGGACAGCAGGGATATGCTGATTTACAGCCTGTGTAGAGTCTGTGTCAGTTGTTCGTAGAATGCTTGAGCGACGCAGTTCCCTGCATTAAAATCCACATCTCGTCGCAGCTTCTAGCTTTTAGAGGCAACTCTTGCGCGGAAGTAGAGCCACACAGACTTGCAAGCGAGTTGACCACGAACACTGCGCGGAAACCGGTGGTACTTTCAAGATTTTATTGCGCGGGGCTCATTGCTCTAGAAGGGTGACGTAGACTGTAGGTGTTTAAAGCAAGACCAAGTATACACCGGCGAAAACAACCCCGAGATGGATAGGCCAATCACCGAGGAGGAAGTAAGGGCAGCCATAGGGGAAGCAAAAAAGAATATGGCAGCCTTAAAGGACAAAAAAATAACGCTACCATTAGAAACATGAGAGACACGGCCATCGCCGAGCTTACCAAGTACCTAAACGCTATCTGGGAAAAAGGAATCGTGCCGGCGGAATGGAAACATGCAGAGGTAATTATGATACCCAAGCCGGGTAAAAGACTCCAAAGTGAAAACCTGAGACCAATCTGCCTAACCTCCTGTCTAGGGAAGATATACGAGAGGGTGATTAATGAAAGGATCACAAACTACATGGAGGACAAGGGATATTACCCTGATGCCATGTTTGGCTTCAGAAGGGGACTGTCCACGCAAGACGTACTCCTACAATAAAGGAGGATGTCCTCACTGAAATACCAAGAAGCGGCGAACACATAGTGCTAGCACTCGACATAAAGGGAGCCTTCGATAACGTGGGACATGCGGCCATCATGGAAGGTCTCAATAACATAAACTGTGGAAGCAGAGCCTTCCGTTATGTCAACGTCTTTCTTACGGAACGAACAGCTACGATAGGCATCGGAGATACAAGATCGGAGAGCTTCACGGTGCCAAACAAGGGTACCCCGCAAGGCTCAGTAATGTCACCGCTACTATTCAACATAGCGATGATAGGACTCACGAAAGTACTGGACGAAATAGAAAACATCAGCTACGCAATGTATTCAGATGACATAACAATATGGACAACCACAGGCTCCCTAGCAGCTAAACAAGAGCGGCTACAAAAAGCGATCGACCATACTGAACAATACGCCAGGGCCAGAGGATTATCGTGCTCAGCAGAAAAATCAGAATACGTAAAAATCAAAAAAGGTACACCAAAATACGACTCGCAAATCACCCTAAAACTCGGAAACGAGACAATACCTGAGAAAACGGAAGTCAGGGTACTTGGAATGTGGCTGCAAAACACAGGCCGATGTAGCAAAACCATTGCCTCTATTAAGAATACAACAGAGCAAGTCGCCATAATCGTGCGAAGAATCAGCAGTAGAAAGAAGGGGATGAGAGAACAGGACACCCTAAGACTCATAGACAGCCTCGTCACGAGCAGGGTTACGTACAGCCTCCCCTACCACGAACTAAACAGCCTCCCCTACCACGAACTAAACAAGCAAGAGACTCTACAAATCGACACATACTACGCAAAGCGTACAAAACGGCGCTCAAACTTCCAATGTCCACACCAACCGAAAAACTAATGGCCCTGGGAGTATCAAACACCTTCGACGAACTACGAGAAGCGCAACGTAGTGCGCAATTAGACAGACTCACTCAAACCAGAATGGGAAGACACCTACTGGAGAAATTACGGCTACATCTAGGCACAGAAAGAGACAAGGAACAGATTAATAATGAAGACAGAAACAACATCCGGGTAAGACCAATACCATGAAACATGGATCCGAATTTACATCATGAAAGACGACAAGCCAGAGTCCGAGCACTCACCAGGGAACTCAGCGACAATCCCAACGTAGTCTACACGGACGCAGCAAAGTACCGATACCAACGCAAAACGATCGCCGTTGTAACAGACGAAGGAGGGCAAGAAATAACCAGAGCAACGATAAACAACCCAAACATAGAAGCAGCTGAAGAAGCCGCCATTGCTCTGGCAATATCGCACGGCAACGCAACAGGACACAACCTCACTATAGTGACGGACTCCAAACAAGCATGTAGAAACTACACAAGAGGCAGGATCGACAGCATCGCCAATCATATTCTACACACGACGAGAAGACACAAAAACACTAAACATAGTATAGTGTGGGTTCCGGGACATGAGGGGATGAGGGGCAACGTGGCAGCAGACGAGTTAGCTCGAGGATACGTCAACCGAGCAGACTCAGCACTTTGCATCACAGGCACCTTTGACCCAGTTACCCCCACGTACTCAGATATACTCGATCATTACAGGGGTCAGCGGAAACGCTACCCACCCCCACACAAAAGGCTCACAAAAGAGGAGGCGGTAGACTGGCGCAGACTACAAACCGGTACCTACCCATACCTTCACAAACTACACAAGATTTTCCCTACACAATATGCAGACGAATGTCCGTGGTGTCAGGGTAAACCTACACTAGAACATATCACATGGACCTGCCCTAAGGCCGACTTAGAGCCAAGAATAAACCCGAGTGTGATGCAGTGGGAGCACTTGCTGGCCAGCTAGGACGAGGAAGCGCAACGCAGCAGTCAAGTGCGGCATCCTGGACCAAGGATCGACCACGGCGCCCTGTGACCCGTAAGGGTCACGAACACCAATTTATTGACAATAAAGTTTTTTTCATCCATCCCACAGCGTTTTTACCGCCTGTGCACGTGTCGGGTATAACAACGGACGAGACCACTTATTGCACTGCAGCGTGACTATGTGCCTCGGTGCGTTAGCGCCTAAACCCGAATTTCTGTTGCACGGAGCACACCTGCTTAGCCCGATATATCGAATACAGTGATTTTCTTCAGCACAAACAAGAATAAGTAAAAGTGGGGGATGGCGCACAAAAAGAAAGTACAAGAAGATAACACCTTCTTCTTATCTTTGGTTACCTTCTTGTCTGCCTTTTTGTGCGCAGTACCCCCTTTTATTTACCACGATTGACCGACAAGCCCAACCACGCACGCTTTCGCTTTTTTATGTGAAGCATACTAGCCGCACAACCGAGCTCTTCCTTGCTGCGCCACGCACGGCCGCGTAGCTACCACTTGACCTTCATCGGCGCACCACGTGATATGACGTCGCAACAGCTGTGAAAGCTGGGGCCTCGTGCGCCCGCTTGCGGACGCACAGCCTCCGCCGGCGGCCTAACTCCCGCTCCTACCGCTAGGAGATACTGACGTCACGCAATTGTATAAAAGGCGACGCACTCGTTGCTTCGGACGCAGTTATACTACGAGGAGTATCTGTTCTCGCTTCGGCGAGCGCGGCTTCGGCCGCTTCTTTTTGAGCAGCGTCCGCTCCGGCGGACGCAGTTGTTGCTGCGACGCGCGTCTTTTCTTTCCTTTTTCTCTTTCCTCTCATCTTTTAACTCTCCTCTATCTGCACGTGGCAGCGGTGGTGGCTTGGCTCGAGCCAGTAGCAGGCCCGTGCAATATCCTCTTCATCCTTCTCTCAGTCACAACAACAGCGGACGCAGTGGGCGAGCGCGGCTTCGGCCGCTTATCTGTTTTTGAGCAGCGTCCGCTCCGGCGGACGCAGTTGTTGCTGCGACGCGCGTCTTTTCTTCCCTTTTTCTCTTTCCTCTGATCTTTTAACTCTCCTCTGTCTGCACGTGGCAGCGGTGGTGGCTCGGATAGAGCCAGTAGCAGGCCCGTTCAATTTCCTTTTCATCCTTCTCTCAGTCACAACAACAACGCAGTTGTTGCTGCAACGCGCGTCTTTTCTTTCCTTTTTCTCTTTCCTCTGATGTTTTGACCCTCCTGTATCTGCACGAGGCAGCGGTGGTGGCTCGGCTTGAGCCAGTAGGCAGGCCCGTGCAATTTCCTTTTCATCCTTCTCTCAGTCACAACAACAACAACAGCTTCGGCGAGCGCGGCTTCGGCCGCTTCTCTGTTTTTTGAGCAGCGTCCGGTCCGGCGGACGCAGTCGTTGCTGCGACGCGCGTCTTTTAAGGCGAAAGCCTTTAATGTCTCATCGTTGTAAGCAGCAGTTGTTGACAGAGAATGTCACGCTTTTCAGTTGGTCGAAACGGTCGTGACGTCACAGTGCGCCAATTTCAAACGGGGCCAATCGTACTTTGGCTAGTAACCATGCAACCAATTGAAGGGACCATATAGTGATGCTCCAAGTAAGTGTGACTGAGCTTAGTTAATTGCTTAATTACCCAATTAGCCTAATTAACTTCTCTAGTCAGGCCATATAAATAAATAAAACCTAGTAAGAAATTGATCGAGCTCGGGAATCGAACCCCGGTCTTCGGAGTGCGAGACGAGCATGCTATCCACTCCGCCATGCCAGCTCGATGGTTTGGAATGAACAAATGCACGTCTAGTGAATACGGTGTCTTCGCTCACTGCCATCCTCCTCCCTTCCCTTCCGGCGAGGTTTAGGTGTCCACCGAGATATGAGAGCGAAATACATTTCCTTTCCTCAAAAACCAATTTACCGACGAGCGAGGCGTAGAACCGAATGGGCGATGGCATTCTATGGACTCCCTGGCAGCGTTGCAAGACGCTCTCGCGTTCCACTCTTAGAGGCGAAGCTAAACATCTTAACCTCACATCAGTGACCACACTTTAGGTCAAAAAAGTGCACCCCCCCCCCTGAATTTCGACGGGTGTCCACCGAGATTTGTGAGACAGTTACTGCGTAATTTTCTTTCCTCAAATACAATTTTCATTTTCTTCATTACGGGCCATCTTCGTCTTTCTTCTTTCACTCCTACTTCCTCCGTTCCTCTACGGTGCGGTTCAGGTGTCCACCGAGATGACAGAGATTTAGTGCGCCATTTCCTTTCCTCAAAAACCGTTGCGTTGAAACGGCAAGGCATCGCGCCGAACGGGTGGTGGTGTTCCGTTGACTCCCTGCCAGCGCTACAACATGCTGTCGCGTTCCACTCCTAAAGGCGAAGCTTAAGCTTAATTAGCAGTTAATTAGTATTCAGGCATTAATCAGTAATTAACCATTAATTAGTGATCCGTCATCACTTAAAATTAGAACTCAATTACATGTGACGCCACCAGTGCCACAGAAGCACTGAAAGTGGTGCGGAAAACGCTTTCGCCTCTACGCACTTTAGACAGTCAAAGTGCCCCCTGAATTTTTCTTTCCTTGTTATCTTTCCTCTGATCTTTTAACTCTCCTCTGTCTGCACGTGGCAGCGGTGGTGGCTTGGCTCGAGCCAGTAGGCAGGCCTGTGCAATTTCCTTTTCTTCCTTCTCTCAGTCACAACAGTCAGTTGAGCAGCGAGATGTCGGCCAAGGAGAGGGCGGCTCGCCAGACCGCAAAGCGCAGGTTACAAAGAGCCACGGGAACGGGAGAAGAACGAGAAAGGAAGAAGCAGAGTAACACATGAGTTGTTCTTGTCTATGAAGGGCTAACCAGGTATAGCCAGGTAATGTTTAATTTTTTTTACTACTATGCTTCGCATCCTAGGCTTAACCATAAGCTAAGCCAGGCCATTTTTTATCCCTCTGAAGCACACTTGTTAGCACTGCGCGAAACGCATGTCCGGTCGCACCCTTGCGATAAAGTGTTATCGCCACGCGCTAGCCGTGCGCCCACCGCAAAGCTTTACTGCTCCTTTTCCTCTTACTCTACCTGTCCCCTTGTATGCGGACAGGTCCACAAAATCAGGATAGCTGTTTCAGCGAGTGGGTTGCTCAAGAGAAAAATTTAGTGCTTGAGATACAAGGATTTACAGATGAGGACAGCAAATGCTATAACGCATGTGTTGTCCTCTTCGTTCCGTCAGTCTGTCCGTTTGGGTAGCTGTGCGATGTGTGTGATAGGCTATGGCACTTAAAATACTTGACGCCAGTAAGTAGCGAAGTGTGTGACACGTTGAGTTTGGCTGCGTCGGGGTGGCGCGATGAAGGTGGATCTGTGTCGCGGGTTTGTACGACGGGCAAGAACTGTCTCGTTAAGCAACGAACCTGCCACTATTGCCACTTAGATTAAAGCACTGCTGAGGTGTCCACTCGTCCAAGAGGGGAGTTATGCGCCTTCCTTCTGGTTCAGGTGCACATAGAGATGTGAACATCTTTATTCCAACACCACATGCGACGGACGCCACCAAGAATAAAGAATATTATTTCTCAAGAAATTTGAATAAATTGTTTCGGTTTGTTATGGCTTGATGGGGTTTATTAACGTCCCAAAGCGACTCAGGCTATGAGGGACGGCGTAGTGCAGGGCTCCGGATATCTTCCACCTCCTGGCGCTCTTCAACGTGCGCAAACATCGCACAGTATCCGAGCCTCTAGCATTTTATCTGCACTGAAATGCGACCACACGACTATCGGATTCTTTTTTTTTCAGGTAAATACATTTAAAGCGAATGCATTACCGGCTTATTCGAGCTAAGGATGTCGGTGCCGAAATTTGACTTTCAAGTGGAGGAGCGATGCAGGTGTGTCAGCCATGTGGCCTATCTTCTCTCTTTTCCTCCTTTATTCCTTGCCTTACGGCGCGGTTCAACAACACCCTCTAAAGAAGTTTTTTCTAGGGGGTGTTGGGTTCAATCGCCCATCGCGATGTGAGACAGATATTGCGCGATTTCCTTTCCTCAAAAACCAATTTTTAATTACCACTTCTTTCGTTCCCTCTTTCATCCCTTCCCCTACGGCGCGATTCGGGAATCCACCGAGATATGCGAGACAATTACTGCGTACGTCCTTTCCTCAAAAAACGAAACAAAACATTGGCGTTAGCGTTGACAATGTTGTAGAGTCCGATAATTTTCACGAAAGGGGGCACACAACTGGCTCCCTGCGTCAGTGGACACCTCAATCTCGCCGTCGTGTACTGTGCGTGGCATTGGTGTCCACCTGCAAAAACCTGCTTTCGCTCAATATTCCGTGACCAGACGCGGTGGCTGTGTGTTTAAGGCGCACGTCTACGTAGCAGTACCCACCCGGGTTCGAACCCGACCGCGGAAGCCGCATTTCGACGGAGGCGAAACGCTAAAGGCGCCCGTGTGCTGTGCGATGTCAATGCACGTTAAAGAACCCCAGGTCGTTGAAATTATTCCGGAGGCCTCCCCTACGGCAGCTCTTTCTTCCTTTTTTCTTTCACTGCCTCCTTTATCCCTTTTGTAGTGCACGGTTCGGGTGGCCATTAAGAAACGTGAGACGGTTAGTGCGCCATTTCTTTTCCTGAAAACCAGTATTCAAGTTCAATTTTCAGATATTCCGCGCTTAGCCATGGTCAACCGCCAGCAATTTTTGTTATGTTTCCTTTTCTATGAAATTCATCAGTTTTACCTCACCCCCAAACATATAAAACAAAGGAACAGTGGGATGGCTCTCAGTCCAGCTCCAACCTCCAGATACAATGCCAGATGTTTCGTCAGGCCAGGGCGGCAGCGACGACCGCAGCGGCTCTGAACTAAGGGCTCCAACTACCTTTCAAGACCATTCAACCCTTATTAGTGTGCATAATTAATGTTTACAATTTATACTACTGCTGCAGGAAAGCATGTTATTTTCTTGATCTTGCCACTCTAGAAAGAAAAGTGACCTAAACGCCAGCAAGAACAAAAAAGAAACACCTCTCACTATCACAACACTCTATGTTAAGGCGAAAGCCTTTAATGGCTCATGCTCGCGGTGTCCGTCCGTGCTCGCGGCGTCCGTCCTTGCACTGGAATCAAGCCAACTGTTGGTTCTCCTCCGCGCAGCGGCTCAACCTCCTCCGTAATTTTTCCTCAATTTCATTTTATTCATTACGGGGCCCCCTTTCTGTTGCTTCTTTCACTCCCACTTCCTTTCTTCCTCTACAAACAGATGACGGGTGTCCACTGAGATATGCGAGACAGTTACTGCGTGATTTCTTTTCCTCAAGAACAACTTTCATTTTCTTCATTTTGGCTCCTCCTACTCTTTCTTCTTTCTCTCCCACTTCCTCCCTTCCTGTACGCTGCGGTTCGGGTGTCCTGCGCGACGGTTGCTAGGCAACGGCTCTTGCGGCCGCAACAACAACACAAAAGCCTGATCCAGGCGTCCACTGACCCAGGGAGCCAGTTAGGCGCGCTTCCTTTCCTTAAAATGATTGGAGTGTAAAACGTCAATGCCAAAGTCAATGAACGCAATGAACATCGAACAGGAAACGGCGACAGCGACGACGCGAAGCGGCGGCAGAGACAATAAAAACCGCACATGCGGGAAGCCCGCCACGCGCCAGGCGGTTCATGGAAGCGGCGCTGGGTTGGCCACAAAGTTTCGACAAGCACAATTTAAAATTTCTAAAGTGTTTTCGTGTAATTTTTTTTGCAAATTATGTGCAGTATAGATATGTGAGAAAGTGCGTGGGATGATGATGATGATGATGATGTCCTCAGCCTTTATCTTCTTTTGACCTGCTGCCCTTTCTTCTCACTAGTTTATCCGCCGGCAGCTCGAGCAGCACGTTCTTCTCGCACCCAGGCTCCAAGTTCCTCGCGCGTTCCTCTTGTGCACGGCAGCCGGCCTTTTTTGAGCTCCAGCAGCTGTCCTACGACGATCTACGCCAAGTAAGAAAGACTTTTTATACGCACCCTTATTACGCACTTCGCAGCGTTCCCTAAATGCGATTCCTCTGGAGCCGTCCGGCAACTCTCTGTCTGGTGTGAGGCGTAGGCCACCGAGCTGTTCGAATTCATTCAAGGGTGATCTGTTGCAAGGTGTTGCATCCAGGTTTCCTGGTTACGATGGTTATTTTCCCGACGTAGTCACGGTGCAGGATGTAGTAAGTGCAGAACGCTGGCACATTGGGGTGTTATCACACCTTGTTGGGTTTGAAAATACGTTTTCGTGGAGCGCCTCAGCTCCGCTAAACTTGGCCTTAAACGATCACCTTCAAATCAGTGCATTACGTGCGAACGTAAAGTTTGCTTGGAAGCATGGAAGCCTTTCAGCAGCTGTAATTCTTGTAGTGGTCTCGGAAACGCTTCTGATCATTTTTGTTGCACTTATTGCATTAAGTTGCAACACTAACGGCATGATGCTCATCACTAAAGTGATTTCAATGCTTCCAGGTCAGTACTGGTTCATTGAAAGGCTATCGCCAACGTTGCAACGACTGGCGCTCTCATCAGCTGTCTTCTACCGGAGTCACCATCGCCTCCCACGTGCGTTGCAGTAGGTGTAGATGTTATCACCCGTTTTGGCTCTCGCATGTATCAGCTTATTTTCCAATTTCGTGTGCTCCCCGATTTTCGATTTTTATCGTCTTTTAGATGTTAGTTTCATGCTCTGAACAGCTTTCTCACCTCGCTGACCTCCGGCCAGATACAAGGGGTGGATTTTCTAAACATATTTCATAATGTCCCCGTAACATTCTTCCTTTAGATACATATCCAGCATATTCAGTCTACATTGCGCACCTCTAGTATCTATTTTGAGAGCACAAGTAGCTACCCCTAAGATCGGAAAGTATCAGTAGTTAGAACGCTGAGCTACTGAGCCGAAAAAATTACTGAAAACACTGGAAATTCTAAAGTGTGCTTGGCGAAAGCCTTGTGGTCGACCCACCACCGCTTCCCCGAACCGCTTGGCGCTTGGCAGGCTTCCCGCATGTGCGGTTCTTATTGTCTTTGGTGACTGTGGTCTTCATTTCGATTGTACAGTTTTAGAGCGCAGCTGTTTGGCGCCCGTTTGGCGTCGCCGTTGTGCGTTCGGCGTTCATTGTGTTCACTGGCGTTGTCGTTTTACACTCCGATCATTTTAAGGAAAGGCCTCAATCGCGCTTTTGTGTTGTTAGACTGCAAAAGCCGTTGCGTAGTCAACGTCGCGGTGGACACACGAACCGCACCGTATAGACAGAGGAGTCGTAGTGAAGAAAATGAATTTGAGGAATGGAAATTATGGAGGAGGTTGCGCCGCTGCGCGGAGGTGAGGCCACAGTTGGCACGGTTCCAGCGCAAGGACGGACACCGCGAGCATGGACCGACGCCGCGACCACGGATGGACACCACGAGCATGGACGGACGCGGGTTCTTACCCGTCCGCGGCGGCCGTGTTTCGATGGATGCGAAACGCAAACGGCCCTCGTGTGCTGTGCGATGTCAGCGCACGTTAAAGATCCCCAGGTGGTCGAAATAATTCCGGAGCCCTCCAACGCAGCACCTCTTTCTATCTTCTTTAGCTCCCACCTTCCTACCTCCCTTTACGGCGCAGTAAAATTACTCCTCCATTTCCTTTCCTCAAAAAGCAATTTTCAATTTAAGCGCGTTCTCTCCACTTACTAGACTTTTGTGTTAGCACCAAGCTGTACTGCTAAGAAATATTTTATTTTTGCAGCCGCACTGAAGCATAATCTTAGGCGATCATTTGGGCGCCGCCAGTCAGCACGCGAGCCATGCGAGAGCTGATGCTACGTCCGGTCGTAAAGCCTGACGCCACCAAGGAGGACTGCGACAAAAATCGGCGACCAGACTACGGGGACACTGGCGAGTTGAAAAATGCCCTGGCCACGTTGGCCACCACCCTGGCTCCACGCAGTCTCCGTCACGCCTCGCTGCTCTTTCCCTGCTCACAGTCCAGTGCTGCTGAAACGACTACGCAGGTATGCGGCAACACGCACCACCTTTTGGTTATTGCACGCAAATAGAGTAAAAATTTCTGCTACGTTACTCTGCGGCTCTTTCAAGGCTTCCTCCACGCCAAGGATGTTTAGGATGTACTGGATCAAAGCTGGCTTGAGATCCTCCGTTTGTCACAGAAAGGCAGTTCACTGTCATTACCAGGGATTCATGGTTATTTGGTTCTGAGAGGAAATGTGGTGATATCGAGAAAGTAGGCCAGTGCAGGTGTGTACAGCCTATGTTATTCGACAGCATCAGGAGCTCATCGGCTGATTTGGTGGCTTCTGGTGTCAAGTGTCAGCTCACGTGATCACACATGATGGGTGCGACGTGAATGACTAAGCATGACACATCATGCCTAAATTACGACAAACGCCTCGACGGATTCGTTATGTTGCCACAACCCAGGCTGGGCATGCATCGTCTAGGTATCGGTTAATTTTTTCGTTACGGTCCCTTTGGACAACTATAATTATGTCGCGTCGCACTAGCGTTCAGTTAATTAACGTGACTTGTGCGGACGATGTGTCGATCAAAGCAGACATTGAATGCTGCCTTAATGCAGTCCAGCTAAATTAAACTTAACAGTCCACCGCAATACAACAAATATGAAGGAGCGGGCAAGCATCCACATCTAACCACAAGTTTTTATTTATTCTGGAAAGCTCTTGTCCAAATGGCGCACTTCATTGTCACTTTCATTATACACGTGTGCATGTTTCGCGTTTTTTTTTTATTACGCAGTCTCCACAAACAAAATATTTGTCCTTAGAAATATGGCAGCAAAAAGATAACAGGAAATTAGTAGGACAAGTTTATTGGCGGTTGACATTCCTTAGGGCAGTCGCTGTTATTTGCCTACCTTCTGGAAGGTTCTCATTCCAAAGCGCCGCTTTCAGGGAAGCCTGTATTTAAAGTGCCTAAAGTATGCCGATGTTGAAGGATGTGTTTTCTAATCCTCAGCACGAGCAAGTAGCGATGGACAGACATTGCCGAGGTGTAACATCACCGCCGAGGCTTCGGAGTACCAACGACAGGACCCCTCCCGAGACTTGGTTCGCGCCGGTGGCGCCTAATGCAGCACGCAGGCCACCGACCCATCCGTGGCCAGTCGCCATGAATCCAAGCAGTCCAGCAAATATTGGTGAGCCAATCAGTGAGCAACAAAGAGCACAACCTGATGTTGCAAACAATGGCGAGAACACGTGACGTCGTCAGAAGTAGCCCCGCTAACGTGAAGAGGGCCGGTATTTAGCGCCAGCAAAAATAATCCTGACCTTACGAGTCCGCGCTTCCTAAAGCTAACCAGTAAGATAATAGAAATGCAGTTATCTGGCAGGTATTGTGGTGTACCATCCATCATCATCTTATCGCAAATCGAAATGGAGAAACCACCGCAAGGAGGCGCGTGTACATCGGATCCTGCCCACCGTTAGTCGTTGAGAGCATGGGCACGACGGACTGCAGGCATATGACCTCAAAACCAGCCATCATGAACTACCTTTCCAGCACATCAGCCTTCACTTTTTTCAACCCTTTTCTCTCTTTTTGCTCCCTGTCAAAAGTTGCGTGGGCAGGCTTTAGCAAGGTTTACTGACACCGGCACTAGGGTGCCCCTACGTCCTAGTGGCACTAGGGTGCTACTATGACGCGGCTAGGGGATTTCGGTTGGTCGTACGCATAGCCGTTGTTAACTGGCGACAAGCATTGGTGACTTTAATTTTTGCCCTTAATTAAGTAGAAGATGTTAACCGTTCTTCAGAGTACTTTACGGTGCGAGGCGCTCACTGAAGGCCTCCATTTATCGCCCGCAAACCGAATTTCTCGGTGGTCAAAGAGCAGCGCGACTGGTTCTTAACCCAAAGGGCAAGGGTTTTGAGTCCCGGCTTGCCATTTTTATTTTAGAGCGCTGTTGCTGTTGTTTATTGAATATTGTGCACAACGTAATGGCGGTGTAAGGACGTCCCGACCTTGAAGGCCACTGAGGAATTGTATAGTAACGTCGTCAGTGTTGTACTTTGAGATCGTTGTAGGCTGCTTGAATTACCCCCGCTAGGTTATGCGGTTGCAGTGTGAAATGGCCATCGACGAATGGGAATATAGTGCTCAGACCACGGCGGCTGGCGCAGAACGCGCGCCCCAAAGCTAACCCATGAATAAGAGTGTCGTTCGTGCGCTTGTCACTTCCCACAGGTTAGGGGAAGATTATGAAAATATTTATTGTATTAAATGTAGGGGGCGGAGAGAGGAGACTGGTTAGGTATACATTAAGACCTATCATTGTATACTTTCTGCCTCTTAGATGCGTTAGCGGCATTATCAGGGAGCCATGAAACTCTTGCAGATTCCCGGAGCTCTCAAGATACTCGATGTATTTAGAACTTGTGAATCGAAAGCTTCACCACGGGACCTCGTGCTTCGATTTCCATGTGCGTAGTTTTCGCCTTCAAAAGGCCTTGAACTTCGAAAGCAAAGAGGCAAACTGACCCCCTAGGGCAGTAGACACCTTAAGGGCACTTTAAGCTACGAACCAGTGGAGCGGGAGCTCGGAAAGCAAAGGAAAGGCGCATAAGTGCCCTCTTCGTACAGTGCACACGTCAGTCGTCCTTTAGGCTGTGCAACGGTAGTGACAGATGTGCGCTGCATGCGTTGGCATTGACAACGTTGTGCCACAAAAGCGGCACTGAAGCTATAGGCCTTCGGCGTTCATTGTATTCATCGGCGTTCGAGTTGACACCGTTTTACACTCCGATGATATTTAGGAAATCAAGTGCGCATAACTGTTTCCTTTGGTCAATGGACGCCTGAATCGCGCTAATAGGTACGTTGGGTGATTAGTGACTTAGGCTGTATGCGTTAGCGCTGATTACGTTGTGGCAGACACGCGGCACTTTTGCAATAGGCCGCAGCGTTCATTTGGTGTGCAAAATGCAGCGATCAACCATTAACTACCACCTGTCAGGTTGAGTGCGCTGCCTATCCAGTGTCCGGAACGCACCGAGCGTTACAGACGCCAAGCCGCTTGTAGTTCAGCAGTAGTGGAACAGCAGCTAATTTTCGTATAATCTGCACCTACAAAGATAATCGGTTTCAACAAGTGTTCAAGATATTCACAACTCCGCTGCCTTCTTTTTTAGTTGAGAATTAAGTTTCTTCTGCTAATCGACTTCTTCTACACTAAATCCATTTTTCGTATGCTATTGTTAGCGTTATTACAATTCCTCACAGCTCCTTCAAATTCTGCTTTAAGCACATTGTTTTTGTGGCTGCCCTGGCTTAACTTGTTTACACTTTCGTGGTCCAGAAGATATTACTTCTTTTTGCTGTTCTTACGGAAAGATAAAATACTTATAATATGCTATGTAATTTAAGGGAGAACTACAGCGCCATTGTTACAGAAATTACAGGAAATAGAGACACCATCCGAAATTTGTCCAGCTGTGTCCTCTGCTTAGTATGCTAACTTATTCGACATTACGCTATTCACTTGTCCACTGTCTAATGAACTTTCTTCTTTTGTCTATTGTTGCCTACAGATAAGACCACGAAAGTTGCAGAGATTATCGTAAAGGATCAAAGCGGGTGAGTGGCGGTGCCGTCTCCTGTCATTTGTATTCTAAATCTTCTCCGCTTCAATGGCACAATTTCCAGCCCTCATTACCATACCCATAGCGGCCCTGCGGCGAAAATATTTCAAATGTGTGTTTCATGGTTTTCAATTAGAAAAAACTGAAGTGGGTGCCGCTAGCAGGTTTAGCGGCAGGAAAACCAGCCGAAATGAAAAAAAAAACTTGATAGGAAGATATTCGATGAAAAAATAAATGAGGCCAGTTCCGCATCAGTCGCGCACGGGTAGTCTGACCTAACATAAGCGCTTCTTGATTCGAGATCTCCTCGCTTGGTAAGCTTGTTGAAAAAACATTCCCAAAGCCTGCTTCATTGTAATAGCCCCTATAAATTGCCTCCATTGATTATAAGAGAGCATTTGAGGAACCGATTATGAGGAGCCGTGCACATTTGAAGAGCCAGAGTGTAGAAAAGGTATGCACAAATATAGTGGAAGGTGTCTACATTGGCTGCACAGCCACCACAGATCCCTATACATGAAATAACTGCCAATAAAGAAAGATGTCAGGCTTGGAGACGAGATCTGTTTAATGCCATGTGTTTACCGAAGGTATTCATAGAATGGCTCCAAAACTCAATGAACTCAGAATAAGAGTTCATAGACGATACCTTAGTAATCCTTTATTCATAGATGAATTGACTTGCTAAGAAATTCAAAGGACAATTTTAAAAGCATGAACGATGAGAAAAATACTCAGTACAAAACTTTGGGTGTAAAAATTAATATGCAAAACGCTAAAATAAACCGCAGCTGGCACAAGGCAGTGTTAACTGAAGATATATTTGAGAGGCATTTGTATTGTAGTGGGCGTAGTCAGGTTGACAATAATGACAGATAATCAGCGAATAGACCAAGACACATTTTGAGAATTTCTTCTACAGGCTACGCATTGTAAGATACTTTGGTGATTTAAGCTCTGCTCAGGGAAGATTTGTTAGATCATTCTGAAGCTGCTTTAACTGGGGTTAACGTATTGTATTATGGACCACAATACTATACAGTACAGTATTTATTCGTGCAATGAACGCACTCGCATAATGAGTACCAACCCCCCCCCCCCCCCTCCCTCTACTTTGGCTGTTAAAGAAAAGTTTCTTTTCCCTCGCGTAAAAATTCAGGGGGCACTTTGTTGACCTAAAGTGCGGTGAGGCGAAAGCCTTTAGGGCAGTGTTGCTGCTTGTGTCAGTGATGTGTGGTTAAGACGTTAAGCTCCGCCTCTAAGAGTCGAACGCGACAGTGTCTTGCAACGCTGCCAGGTAGTCCACAGAACGCGCCATCGCCCGTTCGGTTTTATGCCTTGCTCGTCGGTAAATTGGTTTTTGACGAAAGGGAATGTATCGGTCCCGCATACCCCGGTGGACACCTGAACCTCGCCGTAACAGGAAGGGAGGAAGATGGGAGTGAACGAAGACACCGTATTCACCAGTCGCGCCTTTGTTTATTCCAAACCATCGATCTGGCATGGCGGAGTGTTAGCGTGCTCGTCTCGCACTCCGAGGACCAGCGTTTGGTTCCCGAGCTCGACCAGTTTCCTACTCGGTTTTATTTATTTATCTGACCTGACTAGAAAGGTTCATTAGGCTTATTGGGTAATTAGCAATTAACTCATTTCATTCTCACTTACTTGGAACACCACTATACCATCCCTGTAATTGGTTGCATTGTTACTAGCCAAAGTACAATTGGCCCCGTTTGAAATTCGCGCGCTGTGACGTGACGACCGTTTCGACCAATTGAAAAGCGTGACATTTCTGTCCACAACTTCTGCTTACAACGATGAGGCATTAATGGCTGCCGCCTTAATTCACGCAACCCACTCTTATGGCACGCACTATCCTCAATTTGATATCGAATTCTACCGCTGCCCTTTTTTGAACGCTGAAACGATTACATACAACTACGCAATACTGCATCTGCCACCGGTTCAATGTCATTAGTACTACATATCATACTGATGGTGCAAACAGCCTATAAAAATGGTTTGGTTTGGTTTATGGTGTTTAACGTCCCAAAGCGAGTAAGGCTATGAGAGACGCCGTAGTGGAGGGCTCCGGAAATTTCCACCACCTGGGGTTCTTTCCGCGAGGCTGCTGAGAGGCAGTTGGATTTACCGGCCATCGCAAAGAGCATGTATGTCCGATCTACCGTATTTATCGTCGTAGCAACATGTTGGGGTTCGGGTTCGCTCTGAATCACGCGAGTTGTATTGGTTTGTTTGGTTTATGGCGTTTAACGTCCCAAAGCGAGTAAGGCTATGAGAGACGCCGTAGTGAAGGGCTCCGGAAATTTCAACCACCTGGGGTTCTTTCACGTGCACTGACATCGCACGTAATGGACAGCAAAAAACGCTGCTATCATCACTTGCTCATTACATTTCATTAAAAATGTAAAAAAAAACTCCTCTTATTGTCTTTTTTCTAAAATCTAGCCATCCCTTATGTTAAACCCTTTATAGGGGCTTAATGTAATGAAATAAAAAGAAATTGAATTCTTGTCCTCCTGCTTTTGGAGAGCATTATTGGCGGCGAGGTGCTATACTGGTGGGTTTCAGATAAAATGTGTTTTCTATGCCATCGAGCACGGGAATCGAGCTGAAGCTCGGTTCCCGTGCTCGAAGTTCCCGAAGTTCATTAACCCAGTAAATAAGGCAGTTAAAGGCGCACTAAAGAGAAACTTGAAATCGTCTTTTTACCGAGAGAACTCCATCTACAAACTACGAGCAATCTTAGAAAGTTAGGAATAGTGTCCTGTACGGCCGATTTCCCTATGAAATCGAATAAGATCCGGTTGCCGCCTTTTTTTAAAAATCTCTTTCGAAAAGGGGAGTAGTCAGTCAACACTGGAGTTCCTGTCAGCCAGTCGAGTGGTGTCTTCGCTTTCGCTTTCATTTAACTTTATAGGTTTCCGCCAATAAATAGTGTGTCCCAGGCTACGTAGCCGCAAATTAAACCTGTGGAAATAAAAGTACGCAGGTACACTTTGCTTTCTAGGATGGCGACGTACGTATCATTTTGCCGTTGGTAGAGCGGCAAGGCACCACGCGGCTGGCTGAAAAGCATTCCACGTGCTGGCTGACTGCACCTCTTTTTTGAAGCTGAGTTAAAATAAAAAAAAGGTGGAAGTCGGGACGTTTAATTCGATTTAATCGGGAAATTCGCCCTACTGGACAATACTCGAAGTTTTTTATTATGCTCGGAGCGTGCAGATCGAGTTCCCGCGGTAAAAATACGAGATCAGAATCCCCTTCACTGCACATTTAAGCTATGGATGTCTGTCCTACTTTTGAGGATGGTGAGTGCTCGAACTGCCCAAGTTTTGCAACGACACACGCAATCAATGTTGAAGACCAGGTTTCGAAATGCTTAAAGTTTGGAAAAACTCCTTCTTCTTTTTCTCTGGTGATTGATATTTGGAGCAAAAACCTCAGTAATCATGAAGTCAGGTGGTCTTCTTCTCTATAGACACTACTCTTTGATCTTAGCCATGAGGCCGAGAAGCCGATTTACTGTGCGATGTCAGTGCAGGTTAAAGAACCCCAGGCGGCCGAAATTCCGAAACCCTTCACTACGGCGTCCCTCACAGCCTGAGTCGCTTTGGGAAGGTAAAACCCCCATAAATCATAGAGCTTTTCCAGAGACGGTGACGTCACGAGAAACTTCAAGCAGGGAGAAAAATACGAGGACGAGGAGGAAACAGAAACGAAGAGTCTACGCGTTAAAGTATTCGCTGTTTTTGTTTACTTGTATAAACTGAGCAACCTGCATATTTACACGCATGAGACACGTATGGCTCCGTTGACCTAAAAAAGAAGTGAAGAGTTAGCTCTAGTACATCGGTTTGATAAGGTCAGGCGAGCGTTGTCATTCGCAGTCTCTCAGCGGAGCTTCCTCTATGCACATACGTTATCCTTCGGTAAGGTGGTGCGACGTCATGGGACTTTACTCAACCGGTTACGGTTTGGCGTCGCCTACACCAAACACTATCTCCACAAGATCGGCATCGAAAATAAACCAAATTGCGTACCGTGCCACACTCCAAAGACAATTGGACACCTTCTTTGCGAGTGCCCGAACTATACTGTTGCAAGAAAAACATTGGAGGCCACCGTGAAACAGCTGGACCCTCGCCCTCTCTCTGAGGAAACTCTTCTGGGCGCCAGGGAGAGACGTTCTGTTTGGTGCCGTGTGACAAAGGCCGTGCTCAACTTTTTGTGTGAAACAGGCCTGGACAGCCGTCTGTGACTGCCTGTGCACTACCTACATGGTTAACGACATGTGTCGGTGTTTGTGTTACAGACCCGTTTTATGTGCGTCTACTCACCACGATGCGAGTGCCAGCCAGTGTGCGCGCGTGCGTGCGTGTGTGCGTGGGCGCGCGCCCGCGCGCGCGCGCGCGCGCGCGTGTGTGTGTGTGTGTGTGTGTGTGTGTGTGTGTGTGTGTGTGTGTGTGTGTGTGTGTGTGTGTGTGTGTGTGTGTGTGTGTGTGTGTGTGTGTGTGTGTGTGTGTGTGTGTGTGTGTGTGTTTGTGTGTGTGTGTGTGTCGACATCACCCGTGAAACTCATTGTACTATGCCATCATCAACCTTCATTCGCACTTTCCTTTCCCTCCCCTTCCCTTTCCCCTGTGTGGAATAGCAGGCCAGGGCCATGTTGCCACCGGCTGACCTTCCACCTTTTCCTCATTAAAAATTTCCTTTATCTCTCTCTTCGGTACCAGCCGCAGGTACTGGTGCCACCGTCTGTACTCCCTGGACCCCGGAGAAGAGCAGCCACGGTCCTCACTCGGTGCCCGCAGACGCCGTGTCCACCAGACGATGGCTCACGTGTGGGACGAACCGGCCGAAACTCTGCACGGCACAACACGTGCTCGGACAGCCAATACCTCGGCCGGTGCATTCCTTGGCGTGGAGTGTCCGGTGCACTCTTCATCCCGCACCAGCTCTTCGCTGCCTCAGGTACGGGAGCAATGATCCTGCGATGACGGCTGTCAGATGGACGCACTGCCACTAAAAACACAAGCATAGGGATGGCGCAAATTAGAAACGGCCTGTTTGCAGGAGTTAGAATTAGGGCGAAACAACCGGGCACATGAGCACGAGGTACGCCGTTGCTCAGACGTTTTATTTGCTTATCATCGCTTAAACCACACCATGGCTGAACTAAAAGAGAGAATGCGCCTGAGTTTAACGTACAAAGCATGCATACGCTTATGGTATGTAGACAGCGTAAATTTATAGTCTTTTCTCACTATATGTGTGTCTGCCGCTAGCAGTGACGCGGTGTGGAAAAGCTAGAAACAGGAGCGGCGCGGCAAATCCGGCTCGCCCGCGCGTGAACCAGTGAGAACAGGGCCTTGTTTTTGCGGCGAGCGAATGCGCTTCGCTCGCCGGATTTTTGGGCAAGTGTGAACGCGCCTTTAGGAAGTTTGGGGGGGATAAGGCGACCGCAGCTGGCACAAGACAGGGTTAATTGGAGATATACTTGAGAGGTCTTTGTATTCCAGTATTCCAAGAAGGTCTTTGGCTTGCCTGACTTGACCTCTGGGGACTAGATTGGGGGGGGGGGGGGGGGGTCATCTTGGGAATTATTTTAAGCTGTTTAGTTTTGTTCTTTGGGCATTAACGTAACTGTAAATTATACCTATTTTACGGACTTCAAAAGCTGTGCAGTTATCGGATCTTGAATTGGGTGCCCTTCTTTCTTTTTTTTTCTGTTTGTTCTTACGCACACCTTATGTCACCAGCAGTTGATTCATTGTGCGGCGGGATCTTTTCTTACACAGAAGAGGTAACATATTTGAGAAGGGTGGCATCACGAACGAATGTGCATGGACAAATTGCATGGCTAGTTATATCCACGTCAGTGGAATCGCCACGGTGCACAAAAACAGATGTGGACTGACAGGAAGACGACACAACTTTGTAGAGGTCAGCACCTCAGCACGAAGTGTCCTGGTCTTGCCATTGTCTGTTTTTCTAGACTGTGGTGAATTCCAAGTTTCTGGATCGTCACTGCGAGAGCGGTAGCCTGGGCCCATAGCAGCGTCTGCAACCAAACTGTTGCTTACTTTTTAAAATTCCCAGCTCCTCTACTTGCAAGCTAGTACAGTTCATCCTCGAAATGGCGAAGTCTGTAACATCCGCATTTTAATTCGTACCTTAAAATCTGGCTACATAATTTATCTCTCCATGCAAGGAATCCTTCCAAATGCGTTGTGAATCACTCATGGATAAAAGAAGCCCGAGTGCGGACACGGCGCAGTTCCGGACAAGGAGACGCACGGAGAACGAGACCGGGAAAGGGCCATGCAGATAGGAGGAGCCAAGTCGAGGGAGCCGAAAGAGGCGAGAGCCGAGGCAGCCGCCAGAAAGGTGAGATATGCTACTGGCTGTAAATATCTGCTGTGCATTCGCGGAAATGGCATCCCTCCCCTCCTTTATTTCCTTTTATTTGTCTAGTAATTGCCAAAGTGTATGACGCCGCGGTGGCTCAGTGGTTATGGTGCTCGGCTGCTGGCCCGAAAGACGCGGGTTCGATCCCGGCCGCGGCAGTTGAATTTCTTGCGAGGAGAAATTCTAGAGGCCCGTGTATTGTGCGATGTCAGTGCACGTTAAACAACCCCAGGTGGTCGAAATTTCTGGAGCCCTCCACTACGGCGTCTCTCATAGCCTTAGTCGGTTTGGGACGTTAAACCCCATAAGCCAAAGCAAACCTTCTTTTCCAGTGAAAGTATTGGGTAGTCTGATGCTTCCGCGCTTTCTTCTCCAACAGCCGCGTTGCACCTTGTTCGTTCATTCCACCACAAAAGAAATGCATTGTGGTTCATGTTGCGAACTTGCCTCAACACATCTATCGCTTCCGAAAGGTGCATTTCAAATTTATGCTCAAGTTAAGGCATTTCTGGAGTGACAGGATTGAGAAGCATTACTATTTCAATGATAAAGCTGCCAATTATCATACCTACAATGGACCGACCTCATATTCAAGTTGGCTTTGCCACAATGAGCTGTGCCCTAATTATGGCATCACTGGCCATCAGTGCAACGAACATAAGCCGCTAATCTGTGCATTGCTGCTTAGCTGGTGCATATTGTGCTGTTACGAGAACGCTGCCAACAAATTCCTCAGCTTCCTGCTGGTGAGACAATTGTGTTTAACCCTAAAACAAAGGGCGCTTTGCTTTAAGCCACCTTGTTTCAGCTTTAAAAGTTTGATTGCTCGTGTTTGTGCTCATTCCCTGCTGTTGGGTGTCGATGGCAGTAAACTGGTGCCATAATGGGGCTTTTTTATGAGTTAGACCCAACAAAAAACACAAGCACAAACAGCATTCCAGCAACCAAGTACAGCTGCGGATGGATTTTTCCGGCTTGGTTGGACATGAAAAATGGCCCGGATAATTGAATGGTCCAAAAAATGTTTAGCGGTTTTTCAGTGATCTCCAAAATTACTAGTCAAAATTAACGAAGTCTAAAAAATTTCTCGGTGAATGTGCTTTGTTGCTGAATGGAATTCTGATGCATATTTTATTGACATAGGAGGCGCCAGCCATAACTGGTTGTTGGACTATCTAGCTGTGGGGTACCAGTATGCAGTGCATATGTGCTGTCCCCATTCCTTCTTATGCCCAGCTCTCCCTCACTGAGCCAGTGACCGGTGTCGCGAAAAAGAGGACGGATAGCTCTATTGGCAGAGGCCCAAGAGACGGTGTGGCTGAGTTTGTAACTTTCCCTCCCTTTTTAATTATGCCTATTGGCAAACAATTCGAATAAAAAAAAGGCCTTATTTTTTTTTTTTTGCTCTGGTTCGTGAGTCTTTCGGCAATTCCCTGTGGATAGGCACCCTGAGTTATAAAATGGACGCACGAGGAGGAGGTGAACAACAGTCACGAAAGGAAAGGCATGGACTCATCTCGGCGATAGCCCACACAGTCAAATGGCCGCTTCACGAAAGCCCTGAACTCATACGTCGAAGTGTGTTTTACTTACGTGCATTTGCTTTCCATGTTAGACTGTGACACACGCACAAACACAAGCGCCTTGTTTTTTGTACATGACTTGCCGCTTGCCTCAAAGTTTCTTTGTAACATATTAATCAGGAATTTTCTCTCTGCTGTAATTCTGAAAGCCTTGTGAGCAAGCACTACTTTATACGCATATGGAGTGCAGTGTCTTTATGAAAGCAGGTCGTATGCAGTGAAAACAGCGTTCTGTATGTGGGGAACAAGAAACATCGGCGCGAGTTTAAGCAGCTGCCAGTTAGGTTTCGCTTAGCCGATTTAATCCACGTTCGCACATTGATCCCGTAAAGCTGGACTGTTCTTTCACATGGCTACTTTAACGGCGCGCTGCTTATACACTGCTTTTTTTCCCCATGATATTTTCCTCGTGCTGTTATTCGCTGTAACTCCCTCCCACCTCACCGATCTTCGTGTTGCTCTGATGAATGCTCTTTTGTCATTTGTTGTTCCGAATTGAACTTTTTTTTTATTTGGCACTTATCTTGCTTTATGGGTAAAGAAAATTAAAAATTATGCAGCAGAAATATGTGAATGGTAACAAAATGAAGCCGAACACACAAAAAACTTGCGCTCGATATACACGCACAGCGAAGTCATTACGTGCATTCAGCATCGACGATTATCTAAATTTCTTTGCCTGTTAGCTGGGCTGGTGAAAGATGATATGCTTTGCACTATATTGAAGAAAGCGGCCGAAACAAGTTTTGAATCAAAGGTAATCCGAAAATCACTGTCTGTTCTGCGATTTTAGGGCACATCAGTTAATACCAACCCTGAACCTAGCCACGAGCCCTTTTTCACGGCGTCCCTCATAACCCACTCGGTATATCGAATAAGCGCAACTCACCTTACTATAAGACGCGTAAAAGCTTTTATTGCGGCTGCACAAGATGACCTCAAGAAACGCTGTATCCTGAGAAATTGGTCATGATTACTATAATGCATTATCTACTGGTAAGCGCTGGGGTTCTATTTTCGGAAAATATCACCTATATTAGGCTACCAACGGTACTCATTGTTGCTTTTAATAATCATAATAATAATGATAATAATAATAAATTTATTCTGCCTCTGTAGAAGAAACCATTAACTCTGTGCATCCCTGTTTGTGTTCTCACAGGTTGACACCGTCTCGATCATGACCTCGTCTTCTCGCAGCTTCCGGCATAAGTGAAGAAAACAGGCCGGCGCTTGATGTGCCTCCCACCAACGACAAATCAGGGACCGCGTCCTGCATATTCAACATCATCGATTTGTTTTACGATATTTAGTTCTTGCAGTATTGTAGTGAAAGCTTATAGACATCCCCTTTGAGATTACAGCGTTTTGAAACATATATTTCCCTCTTATTATAGCTAATTTGCTTCTTTATTGTGTTGTAATACTTTAGGAAAGCATTGGGAACCTAGAGACGCTTGTTTGTTCTTTTCAGGCGTTCATTTGGTTTATAGATTTCGCAATTAATTTTTTTAATGTTTTTCAGCGAGCAGCACAACGAGAAATAAAATTGTCATTTACGGGCCTTGGTGTTGCGGCGTGGTTGGTTTTATTGCAAGAGTAAAATCTACACATTTGTGACTTCTCCCTCCATATCGTCTTGGATGGTTTTTTTTATCTGTATGATATATCCGAGAGGTCCTGAAAATTGCCTCTGTAAATGGCGCGGAATGCCTAATGCAAGGTGATAATGCAGTTCTAATGTCGTCAGCCAAAAAAGACTTGGTCCTGACTTCTTTTCTGTATGCCGCACAGACACAACCATATATGCACTAATAAAAGAACAGGAATGGATGGAATGGATGGGATGGGATTGGCTTGATGGGATGGGATGGGATGGGATTGGGGATGGGATGGGACGGGACGGGACGGGATGTGGGATGGGATGTGGGATGGGATGGGAGCGCCCCCTTTGAAACGGGGTTGGTGGCAATTGCCACCATGCTCAGCTTTTCTTTCTTTACTATTTTTTGTTTACTGTGTTGGCAATTCTCATTAAGATTCGCCACCATCTTTACCTACGGTTCCCTATAATTCTAACCTGATGCCACATCTCTGCTTTTCAGCCAGCAATCCTCCAATCGCTTTTTTCTAACTTCCACAGCAGATCTATTTACATGACCATTATTGTCTTCAGACCCTAGGGCCTCAGGAAGAGTGACTGTGCCTCCATCGACATCCGGATGGATACCATCACATTTATTAAGAGTTGTTCAATTGTTTCCACAGATCTACCACACACTGCACAGGTGTCATCTTCTCCGTTAAATTTCTTTTTGTAGCTGCGCGTTCTAAGACACCCTGACCTAGCTTCAAAAAGTAGGGCACTGCCTCTTGAGTTATCATAGAAAAATTGTTTCCTGATCTGTCTTTTCCAGTATCGATATAGTTCTACGCTATGTTTTTTTTTTCATTGAATTAATCCAATTTTAACTTCTACGTTTTTAACTTGTCGTTTAATGCTCTTTCTTTCTCCGTCCTAATGACTGGCATACTTAGTGGTAAGTTTTCTAGTTCTTTTCCGCCACTGTGAGTCAACGCTCTTTCTGTATAAATATTTAAATACCTTAGCTGCCTACGTGTTATCGTCCACTTTCCTCAGGCGTTCTTCATATAGTATTTTACTCTTAGCTTCCCGTGCTTCGAAAGAACTGACTGGGCCGCTGACACCGGCGCCATCTGTCGGCTTGCAGCCGAACTGCAAGGCCCACCCCGCTGCGGCCGTACATCATCTGGACGCTCGAGCGGTCGCAGTGTCAACACCTCAGTATTCTTGTATCATGCTCCTTGGTTTTAAGGCGGAAGCCTTTAAAGGTGCACTGAAGAGGAATCTGAACTTGTCTTTTTGCCGCGGGAACTCGATCTACACGTTCCTAGCATTCTTAGAAACTGCGACTTATTGCCCTGTATGGCCGATTTCCCAAATTAAATCGAATTAACGGCCGGCTCCCGCCCTTTTTTTTGAATTCTGCCTCCTACGGTGGGCGGAGTCGACCAACGCGTGGAGTGCCTTTCACCCAGTCCCGTGGCGGCTAGCCGCTCTGCCATCGGCGGAGTAATACGTAGTAGTCCGTAGCAGCAAATAGTCCGCGCGTATTTTTATTTCTGCGGGGTTATTTTGCGGCTATATTATCTGCGAATGAAACTATTTATTCATGGAAACCTAAAAAACAAAATAAAGCGAAAGCAAAGCCTCCACGGAGCTGGCTGAAAGGAACTTCACGCGTTGGTCGACTCCGCCCATCGTACGAGGCAGAATTCAAAAAAAAGGGCGGGAGCCGGACGTTAATTCGATTTAATTAGGCAAATCGGCCATACAGGGCAATAAGTTGCAGTTTCTAAGAATGCTTGGAACGTGTAGATCGAGTTCCCGCGGCAAAAAGACAAGTTCAGAATCCTCTTCAGTGCACCTTTAATGCCTCATCGTTGTAAGCAGGAGCTGTCGACAGAGATGTCACGCTTTTCAGTTGGTCGAAACGGTCGTAACGTCACAGTGCGCGAATTTCAAACGGGGCCAATGGTACCTTGGCTACTAACCATGCAACCAATTAGTTTGAGTTTAGTTAATTGCTTACTTATCCATTTACTCCAATTAACCTCTCTAATCAGACCACATAAGTAAATAAAACCGAGTAAGAAATTGGCCGAGCTTGGGAATCGAGCCCCGGTCTCCGGAGTGCGAGTCGAGCACGCTACCACTCCGCCATGCCTGCTGGATGGTTCGGAATGAACAAAGGTGCGTCTAGTGAATACGGTATCTTCGTTCACTCCCATCTTCCTCCCTTCCCGTTACGGCGAGGTTTAGTTGTGCACCGAGATATGATAGACAGATAATTTCCTTCCCTCAAAAACCAATTTACCGACGAGAAAGGCGTATTTGTCCGCGTTTCAGATTGATCCAAATTGTCGTGACATCACCGCGCGCGAATTTTGATGGGTGTCCACCGAAATATGTGAGACATTTACTGCGCAACTTCCTTTCCTCAAATACAATTTTCGACTAGTGTCTGTAGTACAGAGATATGTGGGACAGTTAATGCGTAATTTCCTTTCCTCAAATACAATTTTCAATTTCTTCATTACGGCCCCTCTTTCTTCTTTCACTCACACTTCCTCCCTTCCTGTACGGTGCGGCTCAGGTGTCCACCGAGATGACAGAGAATTACAGCCGCATTACCTTTCCTTAAAAAGCGTTGCGTTCAAAGGGCAACGCATCGCGCCGAACGGATGGTGGCGTTCCTTGGACTCCGTGGCAGCGCTACAACACGCTGTCGCGTTCCACTCCTAAAGGCGAAGCTTAAGCGTCATTAATTCGCAGTTAATTAATGCACCAACAAAATGTGCAGTGAACAATCGCGTAGCAGAATGCAGCACTCAGGCTTTCGCCTTTCACCACTTTAGCCGCTAAAGTTCCTCGTAATTTTTTTTTCCTTCAGGGCCTCTCCCTTCTCACTACCATTAACCCTATCAAGTGCCACCTGCGGCCACCCTATCCCGGCAAACTTCTTAAGGGGACAGTGAGGAGAGCTCTATTAATATATTTTTTAACGCGAAAGCCTTTAATGTCTCATCGTTGTAAGCAGCAGTTGTCGACAGAAATGTCACGCTTTTCAGTTGGTCGAAACGGTCATGACGTCACAGTGCGCGAATTTCAAACGGGGCCAATTGTACTTCAGCTAGTAACCAGGCAACCAATTGAAGGGATCGTATAGTGATGCTCCAAGTAAGTGGGACTGAGCTTAGTTACTTGCTTAATTACTCAATTAGCCTAATTAACGTTTCTAGTCAGGCCATATAAATAAATAAAACCGAGTCAGAAATTGGTCGAGCTCGGGAATCGAACCCCGGTCTTCGGAGTGTGAGACGAGCATGCTATCCACTCCGCCATGCCAGCTTTTTTTTTCTTTATTGCATTTTCACAACTGGTACAAAGAATTAAAACTTGTCAGCAACACTTGCATTGACACAGCAGGTTAAAATTTTTTCAGTTCAACCAAGTCATCCAACACATTTAACCATGTTGGCTGATCAGGCAGTGCCTGATACACTTCCCTCAGAAGCATGACACTTTCAATGAAATGCTCGCGCGGAGATCTCACAACTACTTCTGCATTGTTGAATTGTGTCCTTGTTTTCCATAAACTATGGAGGCCAAGGAGCATAATAGTGTCATAAGGGATGTCCTGTTTTCCTACCGGTAAGAACCTGATGCCATGCGGGTGTAGCGGTAAATCTTTCTTTAATGTTCTTTGAAGCACATCCCAGAAAAAAACCACATCCCAACAATCTAAAAAAACGTGATCTATTGTTTCAGGTTTTTTACATAGAAAGCAATCGGTTGACCAGGGGACAAAGAGTCCTTTATCATGCTTCCATGTTTTGACCGACGGAGTTCCGGTATGAAGTTTGAAGAAGAAAGTTTTCAAAGATAGGTAAACTGGCATTCTTTTAACCTTTTTGAGCACATCTGCTCCTGGGCCTCCGCAGTTTGACAATCGCTAAATGGGTACAGGGAGCATTGATTCAATTAAATCTTTATACAGATTTTTTCTAGTGACATTGGAGAGGAACTGCATTGAAAATCGCACTTGTAACATTCTGTACGCAAGCACAACTTCACGCAGATAACCTCTCACTGTACCACGCATGTTTTCAACAGAGCATACTACAACTCCTGGTAGCAATCAACATAAACGAACTTGCATAACTGTGCGAAGAAAAATATCGTTCTGGTCACGAAGAAACATAAAGCGGGACACGATTTGTCGTACAAATAAATGAACAAGACCGAGACCTCCTCTCTTCACGGGCAAGAATAAGTTTGTTCGACTAGTTCTTTCCCATGTCGACGCCCAAATAAATACAGCAAAAACCCGATGGATCCTTTGAATATTGATCCGCGAGGCGCTCAACACATTCATGACATACTATATCTTGGAGATGCGGAACAGGTTACACACAGTGGCGCGCGAGAACATTGATAGTGGTCGCCCCTGCCATCCACTGGCCTTTTCCTTTGCTATTGCCACCTGTTCATTCCAGTATGGTTCGGGGTTGCTATAAGAGTTCAGCGGTACTCCAAGATACGTCGTCGGAGTTGTGGCCCACCGAAGTCGGGAGTAATAGTCTGGCGTTTCCTCCCAGTCACCATGCCAGAATCCATAACTCTTGTCCCAATTTATTTGCGCCCCGGTGCATTTGCAAAACTTCTCAACAACAGCCGTGGCTTCACAGATACTCTGTTTACTTGAGCAGAACACGGCGATGTCGTCAGCATAAGCTAAGATTTTAACATGCGCTGACAGTAACCTGAAGCCAGTTATACATTCAGAGTTTAGTATAGCCAGACAAAGGGTCTCAAGATAGATTGCGAAGAGGGGTGACAAAGGACATCCCTGCCTCACTGAAGATCGTACGTGTAGGCTTTCAGTCAGCTCCCCATTAACAATGACGCGCGTTGTGCAGTTCGCGTACGCCATTCGTACGCCCTCCGTTATTACACAGCCCACATTAGCCTGATCTAGCAAGCTGAACAGAACCTCATGAGATACACGGTCAAAGGCCTTTGCGAGATCTAGCTGCATCATTGCCACCCTGTCACCTAGTGCATCATTTAGTGACCATTTCAGTGACTTGCTGGGTCACACGCGAAGGGCGGAGGGCAGTTTCTATAATGATTTCGTACGTTTATGCCAAGGCTCGACGATGAAGTCAGAATTCGTCTTGAACAGCCAATAACCATTACAGAGCTAGAGGAGGCAATAGATCAACTGCCATTGGGTAAAGCACCCGGTCCTGATGGTTTAGGAGCCGCCTTTTACAAATATTTCAAGTCATAAATCGCCCTAATTCTGCTGAAAGTTATTGTCGAAGCGTGCGAGAAAAAGCGTACGCCATTGTCATTCACAACATCGCACACTGTACTCATACCGAAGTTTGCTGAGCCAGAAAAACGTCTTTTGGTGGGGTCTTATCGCCCGATAAGCCTCACCAACGTAGATTATAAGATATTCATGAAGGTTCTGGCAAAGCGAATTCAGGGCGTCATAACCATGCTAGTGGGGAGTCATCAAACTTGCGGTATCAAGGGTCGGAGCATAGCCACTAATATACACATAGCACGAAGTGTGCTTGAACACTCCGCCATGCCAGCTCGATGGTTTGGGAAGAACAAAGGTGCGTCTAGTGAATACGGTGTCTTCGCTCACTCCCATCCTCCTCCCTTCTCTTCCGGCGAGGTTTAGGTGTCCATCGAGATATGAGAGACAGATACATTTCCTTTCCTCAAAAACCAATTTACCGACGAGCGAGGCATAGTACCGAATAGGCGATGGCGTTCTATGGACTCCTGGAAGCGTTGCAAGACGCTGTCGCGTTCCACTCCTAAAGGCGAAGCTTAAGCGTCATTGATTAGCAGTTAATTATTATTCAGGCACAAATCAGTAATTAACCATTAATTAGTGATTTGTCCTCACTTTGTAATTAGCACTCAATTACATGTGACGCCACCAGTACCACAGAAGCAGTCAAATGGTGCGGAAAACGCTTTCGCCTCTACGCACTTTAGGCAGTCAAAGTGCCCCCCTGAATTTTTTAAAGCAAAATCCGATGGTTCGGCATTTCATGGCTTTGTTGCCACTTAGCCGGCAGCGAAAGATGCATTTATTTCTAAGAAATTTGGATTCGAAGGCGAGGAAGTTTTTCCCGCCGCTCTGATTCAAACTTGGGATTCTCTTATGACGACACAGGACTAAGAGACGGGAAACATGACGTGCACATGACGTAACGCAGACTCCGTTATTTCTGGCGGCTAGCATTGCGGCCTACCAGCAGCCGAAAAGAAAGCTACCGCCGGCCGCACGTTGAAGGCATCTATAGGCTATTGCGGCCGTCGCTACCGTCGCTTCGTTTACGTTTGCACCGGCGTTTTGCCAGCGTTACGATGGATCCCGCTGTCGAAGTCGTCAACGAAGTTCTCGCAAATAGGCACCTTTAGCGTACCGTGCACCTTGTTACCGCTAGTGGAATACCGGGAGCCCGCCTATCGCCGGTGAGCAGGCGCTGATTGCTCCCGATGCGGCAGGCGCGCGCGTAGCTGCCGGGTATGTGGCGCCATCTGGCGACGTCAAGGACATTTGCGCATGCATTGGCTGCGCCTATGTGTTTCGTGGCTTCTCGTGTCCAAGTGTTGCTAGAACCATGGGTTCTAGCAACACTGTTTTGTCCTAAGACGTCATCACGCTTGTACTTGCGAGTTTGGCCTGTGGCGGCGATACCTATATTTTGGTTCTTGCTCAAGAGCTTTGTTACAAGAGTTTTGTTGTCAGTATGAGTGGCGTTTTTGTTATCAGCAGCTGGTATTCTTTCGATACAAGCCAACTTCAATTTCTCCTCAGTGTCCCTTTAATCTCATCCGCCCACCTTACTTCCTGCCACCCCCTGCTACGCTTGCCTTCTCTTAAGGACCATGGGTCATCTTGCCTTCGCATTACATGCCCTGCCCAAACCCATTCCTTCTTTATTTTGGCTAGGTTTTCATTAACCCGTGTTTGATCCCTCACCTACTCTTCCCTCTGTCGGTCTTTTAACGTTACACCGATCATTTTCTTTTCATGGCTCAGTCCGTTGTCTTTAAGTTGAACTCTTTTCGTCAGCGCCCATGTTTATGCACCTTGGGTGAGTACCGGTGAGATACAGGTGTTTGGTACTGTTCTTTTGGATGATATTGGTGAACTGCCAAACATGTAAACAGCGTTGCAAACTTCATGTTAGGAGGGAGGGGGGAATAAAAGTTGAACGAGGAGAAATTGAAAAAGGATATTTACGACACATTGTTCCTGCTGGTGGGTAGAGAAAACATTTTGAAGCTTCTAAATTTTCGAGTGTCCTACAAATAAGCAACAAAAAAGCTTTTTCAGGACACGGCGCTGCTGCGGAGAAGAAGAGGCTGAGGGAGCTAAAACACTGTTCATTGTTAGTGGGATTTGCGGGAGTGCCCTTCTGATGCTCGCGATGTATTCGCTCGTCTGCGTAAGCTAATGATTCAAAAATAACGAAATTAAAGGTTTCTACAGATCAACTGTCGTCGCACTGTTCAGTGGTTGATCAACCTGAGCGGTATCGTGAAGCTGTTTGTGAACAAAACAATACCTCCCGGCAAATAAAAGCACTATTGGCGACAGCAGGGATATGCTGATTTACAGCCTATGTAGAGTCTGCGTCACTTGCTCGTAGACCGCTTGAGCGACGCAGTTCCCTGCATAAAAATCCACATCTCATCGCAGCTCCTAGCTTTTAGAGGCAACCCTTGCGCGGAAGTAGAGCCACACAGACATGCAAGCAGCGTGACCACGAACACTGTCCGGAAACCGGTGGTATTTTCGAATTCTGGATTTTATTGCGTGGGGGCTCTAGCGCTCTACAGAAGGGTGACGTAGACTGTAGGTGTTTACAGTGTGTGCACCGCCTGTGCACGTGTCGGATATAACACTGGACGAGAGCACTTTTTGCACTGCAGCGTGACTATGCGCCTCGGTGCGTTAGCGCCTAAACCCGGATTTCTCTTCCACGGAGCACGCATGCTTAGCCGGATATATCGAATACAGTGATTTTCTTCAGTACAAACAATGGTAAATAAAAGTGGGGGACGGCGCACAAAAAGACACGGACACGAAGGTAACACCTTCTTCTTACCTTCTGTTATACCTTCTTGTCCGTGTCTTTTTGTGCGCAGCACCCCCTTTTATTTTTCACCATTGATCGACTACCCAACCACGTATGCTTTCGTTTTTTTTCCCTTTTGAAGCACACTTGTGAGCGCTGCGCGGAACACATCTCCGGTCGCACCCTTGCGATAAAGTGTTATCGCCACGCGTTAGCCGTGCGCCCACCACAAAGCTTTACTGCTCCTTTCCCTCTTACTTTACGCGTACCTTTGTATGCGGGCACGTCTACAAAATGAGGATAGCTGTTTCAGCGAGTTGGTTGCTCAAGAAAAAATTTTAGCGCATGAGATACAAGGAGGGAAAGATGAGGACAGCATATGCTATAACGCATGTGTTGTCCTCTTCTTTCCGTCAGTGGGTCCGTTTGGGTAGATGTGCGATGTGTGTGAAAGAGTATGGCACTTAAAATACTTGACGCCAGTGAGTAGCGAAATGTGTGACACGTTGAGTTTGGTGCAAGGAATGTCTCGTTCAGCAACAAACCTCTAACTACCGCCACTTAGCTTAAAGCACATTTGAGTTGTCCACTGTTCCAAGAGGGCAGGTATGCACCTTCCCTCTGGTTCAGGTGTACACCGAGATGTGGTTATCTTTATTCCAACACCACATGCGACCGACGCCACCAAGGACAAGGTAGAATATTATTTCTCAAGAAATTTGAATAAATTGTTTCAGTTTGTTATCGCTTTGTGTCGTTGATTAACGTCCAAAAGCGACCCTGGCTATGAGGGACGGCGTAGCGCAGGGTTGCAGATATGTTCCGCCACCTGGCGCTCTTTAACGTGCACTGTCATCGCACAGTATACGAGCCTCTATTTTTTCATCTGCACTGAAATGCAACCGCTGCGACGATCGTATCTTTTCGGGTATATGTTTTTAGAAAAAATTTTATTTACATATGTACAAATGCCAAGGTTACTAGATACATTCACATTTACAAGAACACATGACACATGTAAGGCGAGCCAATTAAAGAGGTACCATAAACATTTCTAAGTAACTAACAGGAATGGGCGATGTAAAATTGGAATGCATATATACCGATTGTCAGAGGAGCGAAAAGGCAATAACTGGACCTTTGAAACATTGAAAAGGATACTTTAGCGCCAGTTTGGCCTAAAAACCAAGACAATACGACCGTTATTTACAGAAATAAATGGGCATGACCACTGTCGGAGAAACTCTTCCTCACCCAAGAAAAAGAGTTCCTCGGACAAAAAACTGATCAGCTCCCGTCGGAGACGGCCGATAATTGGCCACACAGCGCGGCGTCGAAAGCCACTAGCGACCGCGGCGCATCGACTGCGCCATAAACTAAAAAGACCTGCAACTATTAACAGGCGAGCAAAACGGCCGCTGGGGAAGCGGCCGCGGGAGACGAAGCACGAAATGCCCTGCCCACGAAATCCCGCATGAACCCGCCAAAGACACGCGCTACAACACAGGTGACTGTAGCGTGGCGATTAGATTCCGGGAGCGGGCAATTCGGACAGGTACTGGAGCGTAACACACCCCACCGTTCTAACCGATCACAAGTAGGGAGCACTGCCCAGCCAAGTTTCCAGACAAAGTCACGTAGATGATCTGGGAGAGGTGTCGACGCTAAACGCGCCCACTGAACCCGGCGCATAGGTGAGCGGCGAGACGCCGGCACAACAGGTAACAATAGCGTGCCCATAATGTTCACCACACGGTCTGCAACGATGTTGACAGCAGGTGCTACTGCTCTAACATGCCCGTAAAAGGCCACTGATGAAGCGTAGAAAGCTGTAGGTTGCTCTGACTGGGGTCCATGATTAACAGGGGCCGCCGGATCCAAAAAGCGTAAAGAAGGGCCCAAAAAGTACCGAGCCAGGATTCGCGCCTGAGACGCCTTTCCTAGCAGGATACGCAAAATACTCTTCAACGCTAACAGCGAGGACGTGACGGACAAATTTGGAAAGGCAAAACCTCCTCTCTCCCGTGGTTGTCCAAGAACAGCACGGGCCACAAGCTCGGTTCCGCCTGACCAAAAGAACGAAAAAACTGTAGTCTGCACTCGCCTTATGACACGGAGGGGTGGTTTAACAGTGTAGCAGAGGCACCAGAAGGCACCGAGCATGACGGACTGAACCAGGTAGCGCCTCTCAAGCAGAGGCAAATCGAATGTCTGCGCCCTTCGCACACGAGCTGTAATGTCTTCGACGACCGAAGACCACACACCATTCCATATTCCAGCACAGTCGTAGGTCACACCTAAAATGCGCATCTGCGCGCACCACTGCAAAGGTATTGAAGATGTAATACGAGTCTGGGTAGACCCCACAAAAAAGTAACAACTCTTCGAGTAATTAAGAGCAGCCCCAGACAAGGAGGCGTACTCACGGAAAACATTTAAAATTTCAAGCAGGCTGCGTTCATCAGCTAAGTACAGAGTGATGTCGTCTGCATAAGCAGTGACGCGTACCGCTTCGCTGCCTGGCAAAGCCAGACCTCTAATAAAGGAGTAGCGATTGACTGCCAAGAGGAAAGGCTCTAATGCTAAGACAAACAAAAGGGGGGAGAGCGGACAACCTTGACGGACGCCGCGGCGAACATCAAATTCGGTACTTTCCCGGCCATCGAGGAACAGAGTGCTTGAAATATCTCTGTACATCTCTTTAATGAGAAGCACGAAAGAAGGTGGGAAGCCGAAAGCATCCAGCATCCCGTAAATGTACTCGTGCTCTAAGAAGTCGAACGCCTTTTCCTGATCAAGGGAAACAAGAAGACCCTGTGCGCGCCGTCGTAAAGTATACGCTAGGATGTCTCGCGTTACAGAAGATAAACTGTGTATTTCACGGCCTGGGATGGAGCAAACCTGGTGGCAGGAAATAAGTGACGGGAGGAGAGCTCGTAGACGACGAACGAGTAATTTTGCTAATACTTTGTAATCTGAATTTAGCAGGGTGATAGGGCGCCAATCTGCCGGACATGTCGACATAGGAGACTTTTTAGGAATAAGGACAATGCGGCCTCTTTTGAATGATTCAGGAAATACGTGCTCAGTAAAGCATATTTTTAATACTTCCGAGAAAATAGGGCCCACAATATCCCAAAATTCTAAATACAACTCCACAGGAAGGCCGTCTGGACCAGGCGCTGAGCCTCGTTTCATGGAGTCCAACGCCTCCTTGATTTCATCTGTTGTTGGCACAGCCATAAGGCCGTCATGGAGTTCAGTTGAAACCTGCGGCAAGCCTGCTAAAAATGGGGCTGCGGAAACGACATTGCGATCAACTAGAATGACCGACTGAGCAATACCCCTGAAATGGCTAAAAAACGCACTGAAATTCCTGCCACCTGGTTGGGACGTAGCCCCGGCGGAAGATGTAAACGCAGGGGCACCTTGAGTGTACAACAGTTCTTGGCGGGCCAACCGAAGCACCTCAGGATGAGCAGTTGGACTGCGTCGACAACGCCATGCAGCCGCTGTCAAAGAGGAGGCACGTAAAAGACGCTGTAGGCGCTCCGAAAGCTCCTCTTTACATGCGCACATAAGCGACGAAGGCGACGGGGTGCGTTGAGCAATACGTAGCTTCGCCGTCACCACACGCACCTCATCTGACACGCGAGCCCTAAGGACTCGACCAGATGCGGCGCAATGGTGACGCCACTGCTCCTTCAGACGGTCCCAGCCACCAGGCACCGCCCCAACAACCGAAAAACGCAAGACCCGTGTGAGCCCCTCTTTAGTGCTGGCGTCGTGAAGTATGCGTACATCCAACCGCCATGGTCTATGGGGTGATACTGCAGGCGCCGGAACCGTGAGTGATAGAAGAAAAGGGCGCTGGTCTGATATGTGCCCCCGCGAGGATGGCAGCGTCAGTACATTAGCTACACACACTGACCGCGAAAGGCTCGCCGGAACGTATGTACGCCCTGTCTAGCCTACTCGACGATAACCCGCGACGCCAAGTCCACGCAAAGACGTTGCCATAGAGGAGCTCATACGCGTCCGTGAGCATGAAATGGTTCACTAAGCGGCGCAACTCACGCGCATTCCAGCCTGGCCTACCCCTACCAGGGCCTTGCACATCGGCGACCGTATCGAGCACGCAGTTGAAATCGCCCAACATCACAACATTACGCCCTCCAAGAAAATACACATCTAAATCTTTAAAGAAAGCGTTTACCAAATTGGAATGCGCAGGCGCATAAATACAAAGAATTCTCAGGTGAAGTGCGTTAAACGTGCAGTCGAACGCCAACACGCGTCCAAGCGCATCGTAGGTAACATGATGATCGCGCAACAGTGAGCGGTTCAAAACAAGAACGCCAACGCCGCTAGAACGCGTGCTGGCGTACGAAAAGAAGGCATCGACGCCAAACCTACGCTTGAATTTCAACACGTCACTGAGACGAAAAAAATTGGTTTCTTGCAGGCAGACGATATCGCAACCCGAGGAACGAGTGAATGCGACCACCGTTGCCTGCTTCAAAACACTGCGGAACCCCTGCACGTTAAGAGTAATAATTTGAAGGTTAGTCATTTTGGTAATGAAAAATGAAACCTGAACTGTCGTGATGCTTAGGCAATAAAAAAGCGCGCCGCGAACGGCGCTAAACCACCACACTTTTTGCGGAGGGTCGGACCAGAGGAGGCACGCGGCCTCCTTGGCCGACCGGCAGAATAGACCTTTCCACAAATTCCGCCGCGCCACCAAGCGGCCGCGCAAAACACTCTGGGAAAACGGAGCGCCGCGGCGCCCGCGGTGGTGGTGGAAAACATTTATTTACACATGCACTACTGGAGGTATTGCATGAGATGACCCAGAGGGGGCCAGCCCTTACAAGTACTAGGTGGAGGTCCCTAGTTCGGGACCCCAGTGGCGTCGGCCGCCGCCCGGGCTCGCGCGACCAAGGCCCGTTGGGCCTGCAGGTCAGAGCAGCCGAGCAGGGTCGCCTCCCAGTCCTCCCGGGTTGGGTTGGGGTGAGGGGGGATAGCAGGGTTGGAGGGGCAGGCCCACACCATGTGGTAAATGTCCGAAGACTTCTCCGCACAGTGCGGACAGCTGCCCGAGAAAGAAGGGTCGAAGTGTTTGAGAGCTGCCGGGCACAGCAAAGTATTGGTATACAGGCGAAGCAAAAGCCGCTCCTCCGCCTTTGAGAGACCTTTACACGGGCGGGGATAAAGACCATGGCCAGATTGATAATGTAAAACAATGTCTTTAAAGGAGTAAGCGGGAGTGAATTCGAGTTCCTGATCGTCGGGGTCGGAGGGGAATGTCCGGTGAGAGAGAGCGCGGGCGGCGGCGTCAGCTGCCTCATTTCCCTCAAGGCCCATGTGAGCAGGAGCCCAAACGATACGCCGGTGCGCGGGGTCCCCGGTGTAGACGCTGTTTTGGAGAATGCGGTAGGCTAGATATGGTACCCAGCCCTGCTCGACGTTCCGACATGCCCCTCGCGAGTCGGAAATAATTGTCTTTGAATTGGAATCAGATGCAGCCAACGCAATGGCGACCTCCTCCGCGTGTGTTATGTCACGGGCTCGGAAAGTAAGGCCGTTCACTGTTTTGGATTGGTGGATGACTGCGGCCGTGTACCATCCCCCGTGGTGGGGGCCGGAGGCATCCACGTAGAATACGCCGGGTTTCGATCCATAGTGGCGGGCCAGGGCTTCCGCCCGCGCCAGGCGCCGGCCATTATGGTCTTCACGGTTCATGTTCGCGGGAAGAGGGCGCACGTGGAGGGCGCATCTCCACTGGGATGGAATACGTACGCGCTCTTCCATAAGAGTGGTGTGTTGGATGTGCAGTCGGGCAAGCAGGCGGCGACCCGACGATGTCTTTGAGAGACGTGTGTATTGGTTGGTCAAGTGGGCTTCCCGGAGCTCCCGAAATGTGTTCACCATGCCCAGCCCCAGGAGGCGCTTGTTGGAGGTGTTCACGGGGAGGCCAAGAGCTCGCTTAATAATTTTGCGGAGGATGACTTCGAGTGAATCCTCGTCTTGCTTCCGCAGGTGGAGGTATGGAGTCGAATATAGAATTCGACTGGTTACAAATGCATGCGCCAGCCGCAAGGCTTCCTTACATCGTAACCCCCCGCGCTTGTTAGAAACCCGGCGGACCAAGCGGCCCACCTGGTCCCCCACCTGACGGAGTTTGGCCAATGTTGTTTCTGACCGTCTGTTTTGATGTATGAAGAGCCCCAGTACCCGGACTTCGATATTTTCAGGAATTGGACCTGTCTCAAGAGACAATGAAATTTTGGCTGTGCACTTTGGTGAGGGGCGTATGTGCACAAATTCAGACTTTTGGGTGGAGCATTGGAGGCCGCAGCGGCGAGCATAACGGTCCAATATGGTCGCCGCCTCCTGCAGGTTGGCCTCAATGTCTCCAAGGGAACCCTGTGTAGCCCACAGGGTGATGTCATCGGCGTACAGCGCATGCTGCACACCGGCGACAGCGCCCAGCTGGACCGGTAGGCGCATCATAGCCAAATTGAACAACAGGGGAGACAGCACCGCGCCCTGGGGTGTACTCCTGGTTCCTAAATGAAAAGGGCCATGTTCTTTATCCTGGACTCGAATGTAAGATTGTCTGTCGGTTAAAAATTGCCGAATGTATTGAAAGGCGTTTTTGCCGCAGTTAGTTTGAGAGAGGTGGGTGAGAATGATCTCGTGGGTAACGTTGTCGAATGCACCCTTCAAATCCAAGGCGAGTACGACCTTGTCATTGTGAGGGCATTCGACGGGGTCGAGGACACCCCGATTTAGTTGTAGCAGGACATCCTGTGCAGATCTTTGTGGGCGAAACCCGAACATGGTGTCTGCGAAAAGGTGTTTGGATTCCATGAACTCGGACAACCTGTCACGTACCATCGTCTCCATGAGTTTGCCCACACAGGAAGTCAGAGAGATGGGGCGGAGGTTGTCCGTGTTGATGGCCTTGCCAGCTTTAGGAATGAAGGTGACCAGGGCGGTCTTCCACTCGATGGGGAGTGGCACTTCCCCAAGCCAGATTGAGTTAATGTAATTCAATAAAGACAGGTATGCCAGGTCGGGGAGGTTGGCTAACAATTTGACTGTAATTTTGTCCCGACCCGGAGCGGTGCCGCGTTTCATTTTTGCCAGGGCCGCCCTCAGGTCGTGGAGCTGGAACGGTTGATCCAGCTCAACGTTCTCAGAACCTGCATAAGAGTACGCCGGCCCGTGGGGGTCCTGTGTGGTGCACAAGTACTGGTCCCGGAGCTTGTGCGCCAATTGAGTTGTGTTGCCCTGAAAGCTGTGTATTGCTCTTTGGAGGTGTTTTTGAGTTTCCATGCGTGTTTGCGTTGGGTCAATTAGGGCGCGAAAGAGCCGCCACGTGTTCCGGCTGGACATTTGCCGCGCGGCCGTATTGCATCGGGACACCCAGTTGGAGTCGGCGAGTTGGGCCGCATACTCAGCTGCTCGTTGAGTGAGCTCGGCGATGCGAGCTTTAAGTTTTCGGTTGTGCTTTTGCCGGCGCCACCGACGGACGAGGCAATGCCGGGCCTCCCAGAGGTGGAGCAGGTGGTTGTCCACATCCGAGACCGCCTCTGAGAGTTGAATTTGAGTTTCGGAGGAGCGAAGGCAAGAGACCAAATGTTGTGACCAAGACTGGTAGCCTTGCTCATGTATGGGTGTGGTAGTGTTATAATTTTGCCTGAACTTGGTCCAATCTGGGAGTCGGGCTTGCGTTGTTGGTCGTGCGAAAGGATGGGTCCTAATCATTGTGTTCAGGAGGCAGTGGTCGCTGCCGAGGGTTTCCTCGGTGTTGACCCAGTCTGCATACTGAATGTTGCGGGTGAAGGTCAAGTCCGGACAGGTATCCCTAGTCACGGAGTTGCCGATACGAGTTGGGTGGACTGGGTCAGTGTGAAGAGTGAGGCCCAGCGTTGACGCAAGCTCCGCCAACTTGCGTCCCCGCTTCTCTTCACGACAGTAACCCCACATCCGAGCGGGAGCGTTGAAATCGCCCACAATCAGGAGGGGGTTCCGACCCGCAACTCTCAGCGCGCGGCTAAAGAGGTCCGCGAATGATACATTCGGCAATTTCGGATTGCAGTATACATTGAGTATGTGTAGCGGTGCATCCTGCTTGCGCAGTGGGAGGAGGGTCACCATTACATAGGAGTATTCAAGTTGTATGTCTTATACAACTTACCTGTGCTACACGGGAACGTTCGAATGACATATGAGTCGAATGACATTCGAGAATTGGAATGACATTCGGACTCGAGGGACGCGAGCGGTGCTACACGACACCTTCCAAACGCATTCGAAAGCCTCAGCTCGTTTTCAGTGTACAACGACGACGACGGCGGTGGTCACACTGCTCCGAGAACGACACTGTCACGGTCAACAGCAGCATGTGATTATAGTGAGATATCTAGTTTACTATAATATGATTGCAGTCGGACACGTTTTTCAGGCCAACGACACCGACGAGTCCGATCGGTGGACGGTTAGCCTTGTCGGCGGCTGAGCGAAGGCACGGTGATGAGGCGGCGGTGCAAATATATTCGCGCTTCTAGATGAGCGAAACGAACGGCCATATTTCACATGTGCACACCTGAACACTCACCAGCGATAAGCGCTTGCCAAAATAATTTCAGTCGACGACGACTCCCATCCCTTCCGCGACGACTAGGCCTAGCGAGTCCGTAGGATATGATCTGTGATTGCGGTGGTTCTGATGAGCGAATCACTAGCTTTAGCGAATGAAAATGGTCACCGAGTGTAGCTTTGGCAACGGTGACCTGAAATCAACTATTGCTTACATCGCAGGGCACGCATATGATGAACGGGAAACGCCGGTGTGACCCAGACTGCCGAGCCGCTTTACGGCCAGCAGCAGTCGTCGCCGTCGCTAGCTTGTGGATAACAAGTTAGGCCGTTTCAGTTAACACGAACGGTCGCCAAACATACTTTGGATAAAGTAGTTTAAAATAAAGTGCTGGTCCCGTCGGAGGAAGCCGGGACAAGAAACGAGAAGCGCCGGTCCTGCGCGATGTCAACAGCCCGCGGCAGCTAAGTGTTTCTCAGGTGTGCGATCGCATCATCGCTTCCCACATATTATCGCACTGCTTAAACAAGCTCGGCTACAGCTGGTAAAAAAGAAAACAGGTTGTTTAATAGAACTAAAGCGCCGATTGCGTTTTATGCCATGAAAACGAGCACTAGCTGTTCGTACGCAGCGATGTAAACAACAGTATGAGTGCAGTTGTCCTCATCGGCGCAGTCCCGGGGAAATGTCATGCTGACGCGATAAATTTTCATTGCTGTAGTATAATCTTCAAGCACTCCCTCAGACAGAACACGAGTTATTTGCTAAATATGACACAGTTGGTTGACACAGTAAGCATGACACAGTTGGATGTTGCGTTCCGCGGCCATGGATCACCAGCCGAGCACCAGCAGACGCAAATACCGGCGTTCTCCCAATACATGTATACGCAGAGCCCTCGC
Organism: Amblyomma mixtum; assembly: GCF_055824585.1. Taxonomy (NCBI): domain Eukaryota; kingdom Metazoa; phylum Arthropoda; class Arachnida; order Ixodida; family Ixodidae; genus Amblyomma; species Amblyomma mixtum. The sequence goes on along the minus strand of NC_143016.1, from coordinate 71,994,840 downwards.
CGCTCATGTGCCCATGGTGGTGGCGAAAAACTTTATTCATAAAAGCCTAAAAAACGAAAATTAATTATGAAGCAGCATTGCAGGCGGCCTTCAGGCTGCCGGTTGTGGCGTCCAGGCCGTACCTAGTCGCGGCGTCTTTTGCCCCGGTCACCAGCCGAAGTTGGAGATTCGCATGCGCACATCGCTCCGCGACCCGCTGCTGCCCAGCTGCCCGAAATTTGTGTGCCCTTTTCGTTTGGGGCGTGTTATAGCTTTCAGGCGTGTTTTTATTTTGCTGCTGCTGTTGACAAGTGTTGTTTCAACTTTAGCAGCAACTGCATATGCGTGCAACGTTGCTGCCATTTATTCGGAATGCAATAGTATGCCTTTTCCGACGCGAATAAGTGTCCGTGCGAGAGGAGGGCGAAGCTTTGCCGCCAACGCTTGGGCGTGTGATGTGATGTTGCGTAAGATCGCGCTCATACGCATATGTTACATACGATGAAAGGGGAAAGTTGGGCTAGCATTAGCAGCAGACAACCGTCTTCTCTCGAAGCGATAGTCTTACCCGTAATCACAGCAGGCGTCCGATCCGCATACACTCGGTGTGGAAAGATCGTGGGGAGACGATCCATGTATTCTTTGCGCCCGCTATTGTTGAAATGCGCACCACATATTTTGTGGTGTTTCGAAGACTTCCATAGAGTAAATCGCCCTTGCGAACCTTGCCGATTTATCCTGCGCACCCATTCTAGCTTCAGCTTCTTGTCCTTGGGGAATACGTGGTATGAAATGTTCATGTCCTTTCTCGTGTTGTTACTACAGCCGGGCACGCAGCACCTTTGACCACCACCGCGATTCTCCTCTGCAGACATGTCGAATGTCTAAAAAAAATCCCCACTTAACTGCAGAAAGACTAAAAGATAAGCACCACAGCAGTGCGCTCCAACATTTTGCCAAGAGACACCAACAATGCGCACGAGAAGACGCACAACGCCTGAACACGGCGGCACAACACAGCAACACGCTTGACAGCAGACGACGCGGGCGGCGATCGCTCCTTTCTCCCATCATGCTTTGCGCGGATCCGCTAGGGGATGGCGCGGCGCTGCAATTTGTGGAAAGGTCTATTGTCCGAGTCCGTAGTCGACGCATGTGGACGCTTTAAGCTCGAACTTAAAGCGACCATCTCAATATCCGACCACTCTTCGCTAGAAGTGCTAGCGCTGATCCTCGATATTGAAGAGGACGGCGACTGCACAGGGTCAGCGTCTGGAGATGATCTTGGCTCTCGTACAAGCGATGACGAAGACGACGATGGCGGCGTCGGGTCCTCCTCAGGCGTGATGACAGTCTCATCAATGACGAGGTTGACTGAAGAGGCCGAGGACGTCAAGCTGCTGTCGTCACCGTCGACCTCAGCTATGTCGGCGTCCCTGCTCAAAACCGCAACGCTGGCCGCGGGCTCTAGCGCGGGCTCCGAGGGTGGCACGTTCTCAGCCTGAGATTTTTCCAGGGACACAGTAGGCTCGGCCCCTGTCTCATCAGGGACGCTCGGAGAGACTGAGGCTGACACAGCAGGAACCTTTACTATCTGCTCGCTTGGTGCAGCACTGGACGCATCAACAGCAGACTCCGGCTCTTCCACGCAGCGACGCTGAGACGCAGTGGAAGCACCCGTAACGGCGGCGGTGTTGGATCCGCCGGTCTCCTTGATGGCTTCAACCGCTCCCTGAGCGGCCTGCGGGGGCGCAGGGCGGGCCGCAGCCTCCGAGTACGAGGGCTTGATAGCGCACGCCACAGTAGCGTGCGGATCACCACAACGACGACATGGCAGCACGCAACCATGGCCTTGGTGTCCAAAGACCCCACAGCGGGCGCAGAAAGGAGCCGTGCACTGTGCCCTGAAGTGCGCAGTGGACCCGCAACGCCGGCAAACGCGCTGCATGCCCTTGTAGTCGCACGTCACGCGGTGGCCCGCGACCTTGATGTAGTTGGCTACGGGTGACTCTGGTTTCATTTCAATCCGCACAGTGGGACGCGATCCCATGACGCCGCGACTAATGTGCAGCACCTTGCCAAAAGGGGAGACAGCCTTGGCAAGGGCGTCACTGGGTACACGTGCGGGCAGAAAAAGAACAGTCACCTGGGTCACTTGCGGGCTCAGGAGAACGATGGCGACGCGTTCCTTGCCGATGGTGAGGCAGGAAGTTTCAACGATTTTAGCCATGGCGGCTTCACTTTTCACAGTGCCTTGGTAGTTGCGTCCACCGAAGTCCTGGACGCAGTACACTTCCTCCAATCCAACAACGGAGGCTGTCGCATCGACGACATCCTCCGGATTAGCCCCCTCAGGGACGACAACATCAAAGGCCAGAGCCTTTGTAGGTGGCTGGCTCACCATAATGAGGCGCCCGCCAGCCGAAGGACACCTTAACAAAACAGTACGTCGAAAGGTCACACACCGGCCACCGACGCAAGCCGGCGGCCGGAACACACACCGAAGCGTCCACCAGTTACCGATGCAACCGTATATAAACCGTATATAAACATTAAAGCGGATGCATTACTGGTCGATTCAAGCGGAGTTTATCGGTGCCGCAATTTGACCTTCAAGTGGAGGAGTGGTGGAGATGCGTCAGCCGTGTGACATATCTTCTCTCTTTTCCTCCTTTATTCCTTCCCTTAAGGCGCGATTCAGTGACTAAATACTAACTAACTGCTAATTAACGACTCCTTTAGGAGTGGAACGCGACAGCGTGTTGTAGCGCTGCCAGGCAGTCCACGGAACGCCACCACCCGTTCGGCGCGATCCCTTACCCTCTGAACGCAACGCTTTTTGAGGAAAGGAAATGGGCAGTAGTTCTCTGTCATCTCGGCGGACACCCGAACCGTACCGTACAGGAAGGGAGGAACGCCACCACACGTTCGGCGCGATGCCTTGCCCTTTGAACACAACGCTTTTTTGAGGAAAGGAAATGAGCAGTAATTCTCTGTCATCTCGGTGGACACCCTAACCGTACCTTACAGAAAAGGAACCCCAGGTGGTCGAAATTTCCGGAGCCCTCCACTACGGCGTCTTCATAGCCTTAGTCGCTTTGGGAGGTTAAACCCCATGAACCAAACCAAACCAAACCAAACCTTACAGAAAGGGAGGAACGCCACCACACGTTCGGCGCGATGCCTTGCCCTTTGAACGCAACGCTTTTTGAGGAAAGGGAATGGGGCAATCATTCTCTGTCATCTCGGTAGACGCCGGAACCGCACCGTACACGAAGGGAGAAACGCCACCACCCGTTCGGCGCGAAGCTACCGGCGCTTGTATGCCGGTCCTGTGGGAGTGCTTAGAGGGTCTCGTTAAATCTCGTACAGTGCCCGGATGTTCTCGTTTCAGTGCCCGGATGAGTGGAATTCAGTGTCCTGGTGTTGGCTTTCAGTCTCGGCGTGACGTGACCACACTGCCGACAAGGGGAGCTAGAAGCATTTCATGCTTAAAACTAAACAAAACATTGGCGTTAGCGTTGACAACGTTGTAGAGTCCGTTAGTTTTCACAAAAGGAGACACCCAAATGGCTCCCTGCGTCAGTGGACACCTCAATCTCGCTGTCGTGTACCGTGGACGGCATTGGTGTCTGCCTGCGAAACCTGCTTTCACTAAATATTCCGTGACCCGCCGCGGTGGCTGGGTATTTAAGGCGCTCGCTTAGGTAGCCGGGGTAACTGGTATCGAACCCTGCCGCGGAGACCGAATTTCGATGGACGCGAAGATCAAAAGGCGCCCGTGTGTTGTGCAATGTCAGTGCACGTTAAAGAAACCCAGGTGGTCGAATTTATTCCGGAGCCCTCCACTACGGCACCTCTTTCTTTGTTCTTTCACTGCCTCCTTTATCCCTTCCGTACAGCACGGTACGGGTGTCCACCGAGAAACGTGAAACAGTTATTGCGCCATTTCCTATCCTGAAAACCAGTATTCAAGTTCAATTTTCAGACATTCCGTGCTTAGCAAAGCTCAACCGCCAGCAATTTTTGTTTGTTTTCTTTTTCTATGGAATGCATCACTTATACCTCACCCACAAACATATAGAACAAAGGAAAACAGGGATGGCTCTCTGTCGAGCTCCAACCTGCAAATCCAAGCCAGCTGTTTCTTCAGGCCAGGACAGCGGCGACGACCGCAGCGTCTCTGAACTAAGGGCTGCAACCACCTCTCAAGACCATTGAACCCTTATTAGTGTGCATAATAAATGTTTACAATTAATACTACTATTGCAGCAAAGCATGTTATTTCTTTTCTTGATCTTGCCACTCAACAAAGAAAAGTTACCTAAACACAACTAAGAACAAAAAAAAGATGCCCATGCTTAGCTTGGTTAAGACAAGAATGAGTTGCATATTGCGCGGTCTTTTTGCGCGAGGTATTGGTTGCCGGCACTCGATTTTCTCAGCAGCTTTTAAGGCGAAAGCCTTTAATGCCTCACACTGTCGTTAGCAGACGCGTCGGCAGGAGTGTCGACAGGCGCGTCGGCAGCCGTGTCGACAGACGCGTCGGCAGCCACTCCCCCGTAGTGGGTATGTGCCATTCTACTTGAGGCCAACCAACCAACCAACCAACCAGCCGTGTCGACAGACGCGTCGGCAGGAGTGTCGAGAGACGCGTCGGCAGAAGTGTCGACAGGCGCGTCGGCAGCCATGTCGACAGACTCTTCGGCAGATTCGTCCGCCTTTAGGCGTCACTGCTTAAAAGGCTCAAGGTTCCATCATCAACAAAGGCGCATCTAGTGAATGCATGGGCTTCATAAATAAAATAAAAGGAGTAAAGTCAAAAAAAGCAAAATAAAAAATAAAAATAATGGCGCATTCGGTTGGCGGGACGAGAGCAGAGGCGCCGAGCAGTGCGGAGCAGTACAGTAGCACGCCGAGCAAGGGGGTGACTGCCCTCCCACGGGAACGCTCTCCGAGAGTCGAGAGCAGTGCGCCACGACCACGTGACCGCACTTCTCTTCCCAGCATTCTCCGCCTGCCCGCAGTGGCGGCAGTTGCAAGCCGAGGAGGCCAGCGCGCTGTGAAAAACCACGTGTTTTGGACATAAGCGATTGTGGCTTGCATGCCCTTGTTCCCGCAGCACCACGAATTGCCTCCAAGAAGGACTGGTACAGAAATTACACGAAAAATCGGAAATAAAACCTAAATTATAGTTCAAATGTTTGCTCTTGGGACATAAAAAAACTCTGCCTCTCCCGTAACCGAGAGTAGAGTAAGCATGAAATGTTTACGGGCTAATGCGAAGCGCGCGCGGACACGACGAGACGCAGGTCTGACAAGAATGTATATGCAGCGCGTTCGAAACTGTCCGAAGTGCGTAGAGGCGAAAGCGTTTTCAGTACCACTTTGCGTATGTGACACTGGTGATGTTACCACTGGATTACGTCACACATAATTCATGACGAAGTAATGACAAATTACTGATTAGTGTGTAATGACTGATTAATGACTAAATACTAATAAACTGCTAATTAATAACGCTTAAGCTTCGCCTTTAGGAGTGGAACGCAACAGCGTGTTGTAGCGCTGCCAGGCAGTCCGCGGAACGCCACCACCCGTTCGGCGTGTTGCCTCGTCCTTTGAACGCGACGCTTTTTGAGGAAAGGAAATTACGCAGTAATTCTCTGCCATCTCGGTGGACACCCGAGCCGCACCTTACAGGAAGGTAGGAACGCCACCACCAGTTCGGCGCGATGCATTGCCCTTTGAACGCAACGTTTTTTGAGGACAGGAAATGGAGCAGTAATTCTGTCATCGCGATGAACACCCGAACCGCACCGTGTCGCCAACAAGAGAGAAGGAAAAAAAAAGATAGCGCGGATACGATGCTTTATGCCATGCGACTTCCTCTACACTCGCTTTACAAGAGAGAGCAGCCGGGACTGCTCCCGACTGCTCTCAGCGCAGGGAAAGCCCCCCTCCTCTACCATTGGAAGAAAGTGACTCTACTCCTGCTCTCCCACTGGAGGGCGTCCGCTTGTCTGAGAGCACTTTTGAAGTGCTCTCTAGTGCTCCTGCTCTCCCACTTGAATTCGCCATAAGAAAATAAACCAAAATAAATACAAAATAAAGATAAAATGTGAAAATAAAAATAAAAAACAATAAAATTAAGGAAAGGAGCAAAAAATAAATAAAAACAAAGTATCAAAAATAAAAAAGTAAATAAAAACAAACAGTGGCCATGAAACGCATTCGCCTTGCAGCACTTTAGAGAGCGAAAGTGCCCCCTGAATTTTTCCTCCGTGACGTATGGATGGATGGATGGATGGATTGGAGCGCCCCCTTTGAAACGGGGCGGTGGCAACCGCCACCATGCTCAGCCGTTCCTTTTTTTTTGTTTCTTTTTTCTTTTTTCCTTTTTTTAAGTGGTTTCGTGACGTCACGAAACCACGTGACGTCACGTCACGTGGTTTGGTGGCTGCCCGGCCGCGCCCAACGGCTGAACTGAGTGATTGCAATATGCTACGCATAAAAGAAACACATCTCACAATAACAACACGATGTTTTTTGCAACTTATGTAAATCAGAAGAATGCCACCTTCGGAGGCTACAAACTATGTCGTTTAATAATTCAGCTACGCTTCACGCCATTGAGCCCGAGTCCTTTTCGGCACAGTGCAAATTTCGTTCCCAGAAGGCAAACTTTTACTATATGGTATGGGCTTGTCAGGAAAATAACAGTATTGACATCATAAATCAGCCAACGCGGGAGGGCTGGGAGGCGGCCCTGTCCAGCTCGGACCTTGTGGAACAACGAGCCCTCGTCGCAAGGGAACGGGCAGCGGCATTTACCAACGGCGTCCCGAGCTAGGGACCCGATCAGCCTTCCTTTAAACTGTGGCTTTAAATAAACGTTTTCATCATCATCATCATCAAATTATGTGCAGTATAGATTTGTGAAAGAGTGCGTGGGGTGATGATGATGATGATGATGATGTCCTCAGGCTTTATCTTCTTTTGACCTGCTGTCCTTTCTTCCCACTAGTTGATCCGTCGGCAGCTCGAGCAACACGTTCTCGCGCCCAGGCACCACGTTCCTCGGGCGTTCTTCTTGTGCACGGCAGCCGGCCTTTTTTGAACTCCAGCAGCTGTCCACGACGATCTACGTCAAGTAAGAAGGCCTTTTTATTCGCACCCTTATTACGCACTTCGTAGCGTTCGTTAAATTCGATTCCTCTGGAGCCGTCCGGCAACTCTGTCTGGTGTGAGTCGACATTGCGACAAAGTCGACATTGCGCACCTCTAGTATGTATTTAGAGAGCACAAGTAGCTACCCCTATTGGAAAGTGTTAGTGGTTAGAACTCTGGGCTACTGAGACGAAAAAATTACTGAAAGCACTTTGGTTGGTTGGTTTATGGGGTTTAACGTCCCAAAGCGACTGAGGCTATGAGAGACGCCGTAGTGAAGAGCTCCGGAAATTTCGACCACCTGGTGTTCTTTAACGAAAACGCAAGGCTTTCTCCAAGCACGCTTTAAAACAGCTTGGAAATTCTAAAGTGTGCTTGGGGAAACCCTTGTAGTCAGCCCACTGCCGCTTCCCCGAACCGCTTGGCGCGTGGCGGGCTTCCCGCAAAGCCTTTAATGCCTCATACTGTCGTTAGCAGACGGGTCGCCAGGAGTGGCGACAGACGCGTCGGCAGGAGTGTCGACAGACGCGTCGGCAGCCTTGTCGACAGACGCGTCGGCAGGTGTGTCGACAGACGCCTCGGCAGCCGTGTCGACAGACGCGTCGGCAGGAGTGTCGACAGACGCGTCGGCAGCCGTATCGACAGACGCGTCGGCAGAAGTGTCGAGAGACGCGTGGGCAGCCGTGTCGACAGACGCGTCGGCAGGAGTGTCGACAGACGCGTCGGCAAGATTGTCGACAGACGCGTCGGCAAGAGTGTCGACAGACGCGTCGGCAGCCGTGTCGACAGACGCGTCGGCAGGAGTGTCGACAGACGCGTCAGCAGATTCGTCCGCCTTTCGGCGTCACTGCATAAAAGACCCAAGGTTCCAGCATGAATAACGGCGCATCTAGTGAATGCATGGGCTTCATAAATAAAATAAAAGGAGTTAAGTCAAGAAAAGGAAAATAAAAATGAAGAAATAAACAAAAATAAAACAAAATAAAAAGATGTGAACATAAAAATAAAAAACAATAAATTTAAGAAAAGGAACAAAATAAATAAAAAATATGAAAGAACAAGAAAGTAAATAAAAATTACCGACGATTACGTTACTTCCTAATGCGAAATTTGAGCGCAGCAAATAAGCTGTTTCACCTTTTCGATAGATTGAGGCAAAGAAATCGAGCAACACATGTATGCGCTATCACAGATTTTTTTTTTATTTTTCACACGTATTCCTTTAACAAAGACTCCACTAACAGTTCTTGACAGTCATGAAGGAAGCTTTGTGGTCGGAGAAATAGACTGATATATGTTCGACTTGGTACACCAATGCTTGATTCTCAAAGACGAGATCTATACAAGTGCCTCGCGAGGTTGTCACAGCCGTGGGACGCGTTACGAGCGAGAGGAACGGGATGTTCTCCCGCATAAGTGTTAGGAAATTGCTGTTTGTCTTTATGTCAACATTAAAGTCCCCCACTACTAACATCGGTGTGGATCGATGGACGGTTAATGCGAGTTGCAGGAAGTGCACGACGTCTTTCGTGAGTGCGGTAGGGGCGAAGTAGGCAGCTACTACCAGCAAGCCGTTGGGCAACTTTGCGGCGCACAGTTCGGCAACTTCATGTGACGTGCCAAACATTTCGACTGGTATTGCAGAGAGACCTGTGCGCAAGTAGATAGCGACTCCCGCCGCTCTGTTGTGGTCTCTGCGAGCACCACAGCAGTATAGGAAATCTATGATTTCGAGAGGCTCTTCGGGATCCATCCAGGTTTCAACAAAGCAAAGTACAGAGGAATGGCGCAGAATGTGATCGTGGTGTACGTCCTTGGCATGTGCGGCAAGGGAGCGTACGTTAAGAATGTGGTTGTGAATGATGAATCAAGTGCTGCCAGCGAATGACGCGTCCATTGGCTGTCTGCGTGTGTTACTGATGTGTGGTTAACATGTTAAGCTTCGCCTGTAAGAGTGGAACGCGACAGCGTCTTGCAACGCTGCCAGGGAGTCCACAGAACGCCATCGCCAATTCGGCTGTACGCCTTGCTGGACGGTGAATTTATTTTTTGAGGAAAGGAAATGTATCTCTCTCGCATATCTGGGTGGACACCTGCACCTCGCCGTAAGGGAAAGGGGGAAGGTGGGAGTGAACGAAGACGCCGTATTAGCTAGACGCGCCTTTGTTCATTCCAAACCATTCAGCTGGCATTACGGAGTGGCTAGCGTGCTCGTATCGCACTCCGGAGACCCTGGTTCGATTCCCCAACTCGACCAATTTCGTTCTCGGTTTTATTGATTTATGCGGTCTAACTAGAAAGGTTAATTAGGCTATTTCATATTTATATTCTTGAATTTCTATCCATCGTGTTCTGTCATTAACCTGTCAATTGTTGGAACTGTCTAGGATGTTCGACACAACGTATATGAAACGAGCAACGTCTTACTGAGTGGGGAAGTGCGTGGTGGTGGAGGGAACGCGGCTTCGTACTTATGTTTTTTTCAGCAGCGTCTCCTTCCGTGGACGCTGTTGTCGCTGCGGCGCGCGTCTTTCTTTTCTTTTCTTTTCTTCTGACCTCTTCATTCTCCTCTATATTAATTAGGCTAATTGATTAATTAAACAATTAACTAAGCTCAGTCCAACTTAGTTGCAGCATCACTATACGATCCCTTTGATTGGTTGCATGGTTACTAGCCAAAGTACAATTGGCCCCATTTGAAATTCGCCCACTGTGACGTCACGAGCATTTCGACCAATTGAAAAGCGTTACATTGGGGGCGGAGCTGGTTACGAGGCCGACGCCGACGCCGACGCCGACGACGACGCGAAACCCAGGAACGGACGCCAAAGAGCTGCGCTCTAAAACAAACAGTGGCCAGGAAGCGCTTTCGCCCTGCAGCACCTTGGAGAGCCAAAGTGCCCCCTGAATTTTTGTATTGCGGCAACAAAAGCCGTTGCCTAGCAACCATCCCGGTGGACACACGCAGCGAACCGTACAGGGAGGGAGGCAGTTGGAGTGAAAGAAGAAAGACACAGGGGCCGCAGTGAAGAAAATGAATTTGAGGAATGGAAATAACGGAGGAGGTTGCGCCGCAGCGCGGAGGTGAGGCCACAGTTGGCACTATTCCAGCGCAAGGACGGACACCACGAGCGTGGACCGACGCGGGTTCCTACCCGACCGCGGCGGCCGTGTTTCGACGGATGCGAAGCGCAAACGGCGTCCATGTGCTGTGCGATGTCAGCGCACGTTAAAAGCCCCCAGCTGGTCGAAATAATTCCGGAGCCCTCCAATGCAGCACCTCTTTCTCTCTATCTCCTTTGACTCCCACCTTCCTCTCTCCCTTTACGGCGGAGTAGAATTATTCCGCGATTTCCTGTCCTCAAAAACCTATTTTCAATTTAAGCGCTTTCTCTCCACTTACTAGACTTTCATTTTAGCGCCAAGCTCCTCTGCTAATTAATATTTTTATTTTTGCAGCTGGTCTAAAGCATAATCTTAGGCGATCATTTGGGCTCCGCCACTGTACACACGAGCCATGCGACAGCTGATGCGAGCCATGCGACGGCGACCAGACTACGGGGACACTGGCGAGTTGAAGAACGCGCTAGCCTTGTTGGCCACCAAGCTGGCTCCACGCAGTCTCCTTCACGCCTCGCTGCTCTTTCCCTGCTCACAGTCCAGCGCCGCTGAAGGGACTACGCAGGTATGCGACAACACGCACCAGCTTTCGGTTATTGCAGGCAAATAGAGTAAAAATTTCTGCGAAGTTACTCTGCGGCTCTTTCAAGGCTTCCTCTACGCCAAGGGTGTTTAAGATGTACTGGATCAATGCTGGCTTGAGACTCGTTTTGACACAGAAAGGCAATTCACTGTCATTACCAGGGATTAATGGTCATTTGGTTCTGAGAGGAAATGTGGTGATATCGAGAAAATACGCCAGTGCAGGCGTGTACAGCCTATGTTATTCGACACATCAGGAGCTCATCGGCTGATTTGGTGGCTTCTGGTGTCAAGTGTCAGCTCACGTGATCACACATGACGGGTGCGACGTGAATGACTAAGCATGACACATCATGCGTAAGTTACGACAAACGCCTCGACGGATTCGTTATGTTGCCACAACCGAGGCTGGGCATGCATCGTCTTGGTATCGGTTAATTTTTTCGTTACGGTCCCTTTGGACAACTATAATTGTGTCGCGTCGCACTAGCGTTCAGTTAATCAACGTGACTTGTGCGGAAGATGTGTCGATCAAAGCAGACATTCAATGCTGCCTCATTGCAGTCCAGCGAAATTAAACTTAACAGTCCACCGCAATACAACAAATATGAAGGAGCGTGCAAGCATCCACATCTAACCACAAGTTTTTATTTAATCTGGAAAGCTCTTGTCCAAATGGCGCACTTCATTGTCACTTTCATTATACACGTGTGCATGTTTCGGGTTTTTTTTTATTACGCAGGCTCCACAAACAAAATATTTATGTCCTTAGAAATATGGCAGCAAAAAGATAACGGGAAATTAGTAGGTCAAGTTTATTGGCGGTTGACATTGCTTAGGGCAGTCGCTGTTATTTTCCTACCTTCCGGAAGGTTCTCATTCGAAAGCGCCGCTTTCAGGGCAGCCTGTATTTAAAATGCCTAAAATATGCCGATGTTCAAGGATGTGTTTTCTAATCTTCAGCACGAGCAAGCACCGAGAGACAAGCACTGCCGAGGTGTAACATCCCAGCAGAGGCTTCGGGGTACCAACGACAGGATCCCTCCCGAGACTTGGTTCGCGCCGCTGGCGCCTAATGCAGCACGCAGGCCACCGACCCATCCGTGGCCAGTCGCCATAGATCCAAGCAGTGCAGCAAATATTGGTGAGCCATTCAGTGAGGAACAAACAGCACAACCTGATTTTGCAAACAATGGCGAGAACACGTGACGTCTTCAGAAGTAGCCCCGCTCACGTGAACAGGGCCGGTATTTAGCGCCAGCAAAAATAATCCAGACCTTACGAGTCCGCGCTTCCTATAGCTAACCAGTCAGATAACAGAAATGCAGTTATCTGGCAGTTATGGTGGTGGTGTACCATCCATCATCATCTTATCACAAAGCGAAATGGAGAAACCACCGCAAGGAGGCGCGTGTACATCAGATCCTGCCTACCGTTAGTCGTTGAGAGCATGGGCATGACGGACTGCAGGCATATGACCTCAAAAGCAGCCATCATAATCTACCTTTCCAGCACATCAGCCTGCGCTTTTTTTCAACCCTTTTCTCTCTTTTTGTTCCCTCTCAAAAGTAGCGTGGGCAGGTTTTAGCTACTGACACTGGCACTAGGGTGCCACTACGTCCTAGTGGCACTAGGGTGCCTCTATGACGCGGCGAGGGGATTTCGGTTGGTCGTACGCATAGCCGTTGTCGATTGGCGACAAGCATTGGTGACTTTAATTTTTCCCCTTAATTAAGTAGATGTTACCCGTTCTTCAGAGTACTCTACGGTGCGAGGCGCTCACTGAAGACCTACATTTATCGCCCGCAAACCGAACTTCTCGGTGGTCAAAGAGCAGCGCGACTGGTTCTTAACCCAAAGGGCAAGGGTTTTGAGTCCCGGCTTGCCATTTTAATTCAGAGCGCTGTTGCTGTTGTTTATTGAACATTGTGCAGAACGTAATGGTGGTTTAAAGACGTCCCGACCTTCTATTCCACTGAGGAATTGTATAGTAACGTCGTCAGTGTTGTACTTTGAGATCGTTGTGGGCTGTTTGAATTACCCCCGCTAGGTAATGCGGTTGCAGTGTGAAATGGCCATCGACGAATGGGAATATAGTGCTCCCACCACGGCGGCTGGTGCAGAACGCGCGTCCCAAAGCTAACCCGTGAATAAGTGTGTCGTTCGTGCGCTTGTCCCTTTCCACAGATTACGGGAAGATTATGAAAATATTTATTGTATTAAATGTAGGGGGCGGAGAGAGGAGACTGGTTAGATATACATTAAGACCTGTATACTTTCTGCCCCTTAGATGCGTTAGCGGCATTATCAGGGAGGCATGAAGCTCGATTCCCGGAGCTCTCAAGATACTCGATGTATTCAGAAGTTGTGAATCGAAAGCTTCACCACGAGACCTCGTGCTTCGGTTGCCATGTGCGTAGTTTTCGCCTTCAAAAGGCCTTGAACTTCGAAAGCAAAGAGGCAAACTGACCCCCTAGGGCAGTAGACACCTTAAGGGCACTTTAAGCTACGAACCAATGGAGCGGGAGCTTGGAAAGCAAAGGAAAGGCGCATAACTGGCCTCTTCGTACAGCGGACACGTCAGTCGTCTTTTAGCCTGCGCAACGGTAGTGACAGTTGTGCTCCGCATACGTTGGCATTGACAACGTTGTGCCACAAAAGCGGCACTGAAGCCATAGGCCGCCGGCGTTCATTGTATTCATCGGCGTTGGAGTCGACACCGTTTTACACTCCGATGATTTTTAGGAAATCAAGTGCGCATAACTGCTTCCTTTGGTCAATGGACGCCTGAATCGCGCTAATAGGTACGTGGGGTGATTAGTGACTTAGGCTGCATGCGTTAGCGCTGATTACGTTGTGGCAGACACGCGGCACTTTTGCAATAGGCCGCAGCGTTGATTTGGTGTGCAGACTGCCGCGATCAACCATTAACTACCACCTGTTAGGTTGAGTGCGCTGCCTATCCAGTGTCCGGAATGCACCGAGCGTTACAGACGCCAAGCCGCTTGTAGTTCAGCAGTAGTGGAACAGCAGCTAATTTTCGTATAATCTGCACCTACAAAGATAATCGATTTCAACAAGTGTTCAAGATATTCACAACTCCGCTGCCTTCTTTTTTAGTTGAGAATTAAGTTTCTTCTGCTAATCGACTTCTTCAACACTAAATCGATTTTTCGTATGCTATTGTTTTCGTTATTACAATTCCTCACAGCTCCTTCAAATTCTGCTTTAAGCACATTGTTTTTGTGGCTGCCCTGGTTTAACTTGTTTACACTTTCGTGGTCCAAAAGATATCACTTCTTTGTGCTGTTCTTACGGAAAGATAAAATACTTATGCTATGCTATGCTATGCTATGCTATGCTATGCTACGCTATGCTATGCTTTGCTATGCTATGTAATTTAAGGGAGAACTACAGCGCCATTGTTACAGAGATTACAGGAAATAGAGACACCATCCGAAACTTGTCCAGCTGTGTCCTCTGCCTAGTATGCTGACTTATTCGACATTACGCTATTCACTTGTCCACTGTCTAATGAACTTTCTTCTTTTGTCTATTGTTGCCTACAGATAAGACCACGAAAGTTGCAGAGATCATCGTAAATGATCAAAGCTGGTGAGTGGCGGTGCCGCCTCCTGTCATTTGTATTCTAAATCTTCTCCGCTTCAATGGCACAATTTCCAGCCTTCAGTACCATACCGCTCGTGGCCCTGCGGCGAAAATATTTCAAATGTGTGTTTCATGGTTTTCAATTAGAACAAACTGAAGTGGGTGCCGCTAGCAGTTTTAGCGGCAGAAAAACCAGCCGAAATGAAAAAAAAGAAACGATAGGAGTATATTCGATGAAAAAATTAATGAGGCCAGTTCCACATCAGTCGCGCACGGGTAGCCTGACCTATCATAAGCGCTTCTTGATTCGTGATCTCCTCGCTTGGAAAGCTTGTTGAAAAAACATTCCCCAAAGCCTGCTTCATTGTAATAGCCCCTATAAATTGCCTTCATTGATTATAAGAGAGCATTTGAGGGACCGATTATGAGGAGCCGTGCACAATTGAAGAGCCAGAGTGTAGAAAAGGTATGCTCAAATATAGTGGAAGGTGTCTACATTGGCTGCACAGCCACCACAGATCCCTATACATGAAATAACTGCCAATAAAGAAAGATGTCAGGCTTGGAGACGCGATCTGTTTAATGTCATGTGTTTACCGAAGGTATTCATACAATGCCTCCAAAACTCAATGAACTCAGAATAAGAGTTCATAGACGATACCTTAGTAATCCTTTATTCATAGATGAATTGACTTGCTAAGAAATTCAATGGACAATTTTAAAAGCATGAACGATGACGAACATACTCAGTACAAAACTTTGGGTGTAAAAATTAATATTCAAAACGCTAAAATAAACCGCAGCTGGCACAAGGCAGTGTTAACTGAAGATATATTTGAGAGGCCTTTGTATTGTAGTGGGCGTAGTCAGGTTGACAATAATGACAGATAATCAGCGAATAGACCAAGACACATTTTGAGAATTTCTTCTACAGGCTACGCATTGTAAGATACTTTGGTGATTTAAGCTCTGCTCAGGCAAGATTTGTTAGATCATTCTGAAGCTGCTTTGACTGGGGTTAACGTATTGTATTATGGACCACAGTACTATACAGTACAGTATTTATTCGTGTAATGAACGCACTCGCATAATGAGTGCCACCCCCCCTCCCTCTCCTTTGGCTGTTAAAGAAAAGTTTCTTTTCCCTCGCGTAAAAATTCAGGGGGCACTTTGTTGACCTAAAGTGCGGTGAGGCGAAAGCCTTTAGCGCAGTGTTGCTGCTTGTGTCAGTGATGTGTGGTTAAGACGTTAAGCTCCGCCTCTAAGAGTCGAACGCGACAGTGTCTTGCAACGCTGCCAGGTAGTCCACAGAACGCCATCGCCCGTTCGGTTTTATGCCTTGCTCGTCGGTAAATTGGTTTTTGAGGAAAGGGAATGTATCGGTCCCGCATACCTCGGTGGACACCTGAACCTCGCCGTAACAGGAAGGGAGGAAGATGGGAGTGAACGAAGACACCGTATTCACCAGTCGCGCCTTTGTTTATTCCAAACCATCGATCTGGCATGGCGGAGTGTTAGCGTGCTCGTCTCGCACTCTGAGGACCGGCGTTCGGCTCCCGAGCTCGACCAGTTTCCTACTAGGTTTTATTTATTTATCTGACCTGACTAGAAAGGTTAATTAGGCTTATTGAGTAATTAAGCAATTAACTCATTTCATTCTCATTTATTTGGAACATCACTATACCATCCCTGTAATTGGTTGCATTGTTACTAGCCAAAGTACAATTGGCCCCGTTTGAAATTCGCGCGCTGTGACGCCACGACCGTTTCGACCAATTGAAAAGCGTGACATTTCTGTCCACAACTTCTACTTACAACGATGAGGCATTATTGGCTGCCGCCTTAATACACGCAACCCACTATTATGGCACGCACTATCTTCAAGTTGATATCGAATTCTAACCGCTGCCCTTTTTTGAACGCTGAAACGATTACATACAACTACGCAATACTGCATCTGCCACCGGTCCAATGTCATTAGTACTACATATCATACTGATGGTGCAAACAGCCTATAAAAATGGTTTGGTTTGGTTTATGGGGTTTAACGTCCCAAAGCGACTAAGGCTGTGAGAGACGCCGTAGTGAAGGGCTCCGGAAATTTCCACCACCTGGGGTTCTTTCCGCGAGGCTGCTGAGAGGCAGTTGGATTTACCGGCCATCGCAAAGAGCATGTATGTCCGATCTACGGTATTTATCGTCGTAGCAACATGTTGGGGTTCGGGTTCGCTCTGAATCACGCGAGTTGTATTCGTTTGGTTTGGTTTATGGTGTTTAACGTCCCAAAGAGAGTAAGGCTATGAGAGACGCCGTAGTGGAGGGCTCCGGAAATTTCCACCACCTGGGGTTCTTTCACGTGCACTGACATCGCACGTAATGGACAGCAAAAAACGCTGCTATCATCACTTGCTCATTACATTTCATTAAAAATGTAAAAAAAACTCCTCTTATTGTCTTTTTTCTAAAATCTAGCCATCCCTTATGTTAAACCCTTTATAGGGGCTTAATGTAATGAAATAAAAAGAAATTGAATTCTTGTCCTCCTCCTTTTGGACAGCATTATTGGCGGCGAGGTGTTATACTGGTGGGTTTGAAATAAAATGTGTTGTCTATGCCATCGAGCACGGGAATCGAGCTGAAGCTCGATTCCCGTGCTCGAAGTTCCCGAAGTTCATTAACCCAGTAAATAAGGCAGTTAAAGGTGCACTAAAGAGACACTTGATATCGTCTTTTTACCGAGAGAACTCCATCTACAAACTACGAGCAATCTTAGAAACTTCGGAATAGTGTCCTGTACGGCCGATTTCCCTATGAAATCGAATAAAAGAACCGGTTGCCGCCTTTTTTTTTTAAATCTCTTTCGAAAAGGGGAGTAGTCAGTCAACACTGGAGTTCCTGTCAACCAGTCGAGTGGTTGCTTCGCTTTCGCTTTCATTTAACTTTCTAGGTTTCCGCCAATAAATAGTGTGTCCCAGGCTACGTAGCCGCAAATTAAACTTGTGGAAATAAAAGTACGCGGGTACACTTTGCTTTCGAGGATCGCTACGTACGTATCACTCTGCCGTTGGTAGAGCGTCAAGGCACCACGCGGCTGGCTGAAAAGCATTCCACGTGGTGGCTGACTGCACCTCTTTTTCGAAGCTGAGTTAAAATAAAAAAAGGTGGAAGTCGGGACGTTTAATTCGATTTAATCGGGAAATTTGCCCTACTGGACAATACTCGAAGTTTTTTATTATGCTCGGAGCGTGCAGATCGAGTTCCCGGGGTAAAAATACGAGATCAGAATCCTCTTCACTGCACATTTAAGCTATGGATGTCTGTCCTACTTTTGAGGATGGTGAGTGCTCGAACTGCCCAAGTTTTGCAACGACACACGCAATCAATGTTGAAGACCAGGTTTCGAAATGCTTAAAGCTTGGAAAAACTCCTTCTTATTTTTCTCTGGTGATTGATATTTGGAGCAAAAACCTCAGTAATCATGAAGTCAGGTGGTCTTCTTCTCTATAGACACTACTCTTTGATCTTAGCCATGAGGCCGAGAAGCCGATGTACTGTGCGATGTCAGTGCAGGTTAAAGAACACCAGGCGGCCGAAACTCCGAAACCCTTCACTACGGCGTCCTTCACAGCCTGAGTCGCTTTGGGAAGTTAAAACCCCCATAAATCATAGAGCTTTTCCACAGACGGTGACGTCACGGGAAGCTTCAATCAGGGAGAAAAATACGAGGACGAGGAGGAAACACAAATGACAAGTCTACGCGTAAAAGTACTGGCTGTCTTTGTTTACTTGTATAAACTGAGCAACCTGCATATTTACACGCATGAGAAACGTATGGCTCCGTTGACCTAAAAAAGTAGTGAAGAGTTAGCTCTAGTACATCGGTTTGATAAGTTCTCCTCGAATTTTTTGCTCCCAGTTTTAGAGTCCGCGATAAATGGACCAGACCCCACCAGGGTACCGACAACAGGTGTGTGGTTAGCTGGCCGTCAGGCGAGCGTTGTCATTGCCAGTCTCTCAGCGGGGCTTCCTCTATACATGCACATACGCTATCCTTCGGTAAGGTGGTGCGACGTCATGGGACTTTACTCCACCGGTTACGGCTTGGCGTCGCCTACACCAAACACTATCTCCACAAGCTCGGCATCGAAAATAAACGAAATTGCGTACCGTGCCACACTCCAAAGACAATTGGACACCTTCTTTGCGAGTGCCCGAACTATACTGCTGAAAGAACATTGGAGGCGACCGTGAAGCAGCTGGACCCTCGCCCTCTCTCTGAGGAAACTCTTCTGGGCGCCAGGGCGAGACGTTCTGCTTGGTGCCGTGTGACAAAGGCCGTGCTCAACTTTTTGTGTGAAACAGGCCTGGACAGCCGTCTGTGACTGCCTGTGCACTACCTACATGGTTAATGACGTGTCTGCGTTTGTGTTGCAGACCCCAGTTTTATGTGCGTCTACTCACCGCGATGGGAGTGCCAGCCAGTGTGTGTGTGTGTGTGTGTGTGTGTGTGTGCGTGTGTGTGCGTGTGCGTGTGCGTGTGCGTGCGTGCGTGCGTACGTGTGTGTGTGTGTGTGTGTGTGTGCGTGTGTGCGCGTGTGTGTGTGTGTGTCGACATCACCCGTGAAACTCATTGTAGTATGCCATCATCAACCTTCAATCGCACTTTTCTTTTCCTCCCCTTCCCTTTCCCCTGTGTGGAGTAGTAGGCCAGGGCCATGTTGCCACCGGCCGACCTTCCACCTTTTCCTCATTGAAAATTTCCTTTCTCTCTCTCTTCGGTACCAGCCGCAGGTACTGGTGCCACCGTCTGTACTCCCTGGACCCCGGAGAAGAGCAGCCACGGTCCTCACTCGGTGCCCGCAGACGCCGTGTCCACCAGGCGATGGCTGACGTGTGGGACGAACCGGCCGAAACTCTACACGGCACAACACGTGCTCGGACAGCCAATACCTCGGCCGGTGCATTCCTTAGCGTGGAGTGTCCGGTGCACTCTTCATCCCGCACCAGCTCTTCGCTGCCTCAGGTACGGGAGCAATGATCCTGCGATGACGGCTGTCAGATGGACGCACTGCCACTAAGAACACAAGCATAGGGATAGCGCAAATTAGAAACGGCCTGTTTGCAGGAGTTAGAATTAGGGCGAAACAACCGGGCACAAGAGCACGAGGTTCGCCGTTGCTCAGACGTTTTATTTGCTTATCATCGCTTAAACCACACCATGGCTGAACTAAAAGAGAGAATGCGCCTGAGTTTAACGTACAAAGCATGCATACGCTTATGGTATGTAGACAGCGTAAATTTATAGTCTTTTCTCACTATATGTGTGTCTGCCGCTAGCAGTGACGCGGTGTGGAAAAGCGAGAAACAGGAGCGGCGCGGCAAATCCGGCTCGCCCGCGCGTGAACCAGTGAGAACAGGGCCTTGTTTTTGCGGCGAGCGAATGCGCTTCGCTCGCCGGATTTTTGGGCAAGTGTGAACGCGCCTTTAGGAAGTTTGGGGGGGATAAGGCGACCGCAGCTGGCACAAGACAGGGTTAATTGGAGATATACTTGAGAGGTCTTTGTATTCCAGTATTCCAAGAAGGTCTTTGGCTTGCCTGACTTGACCTCTGGGGACTAGATTGGGGGGGGGGGGGGTCATCTTGGGAATTATTTTAAGCTGTTTAGTTTTGTTCTTTGGTTATTAACGTAACTGTAAATTATACCTATTTTACGGACTTCAAAAGCTGTGCAGTTATCGGATCTTGAATTGGGTGCCCTTCTTTCTTTTTTTTTCTGTTTGTTCTTACGCACACCTTATGTCACCAGCAGTTGATTCATTGTGCGGCGGGATCTTTTCTTACACAGAAGAGGTAACATATTTGAGAAGGGTGGCATCACGAACGAATGTGCATGGACAAATTGCATGGCTAGTTATATCCACGTCAGTGGAATCGCCACGGTGCACAAAAACAGTTGTGGACTGACAGGAAGACGACACAACTTTGTAGAGGTCAGCACCTCAGCACGAAGTGTCCTGGTCTTGCCATTGTCTGTTTTTCTAGACTGTGGTGAATTCCAAGTTTCTGCATCGTCACTGCGAGAGCGGTAGCCTGGGCCCATAGCAGCGTCTGCAACCAAACTGTTGCTTACTTTTTAAAATTCCCAGCTCCTCTACTTGCAAGCTAGTACAGTTCATCCTCGAAATGGCGAAGTCTGTAACATCCGCATTTTAATTCGTACCTTAAAATCTGGCTACATAATTTATCTCTCCATGCAAGGAATCCTTCCAAATGCGTTGTGAATCACTCATGGATAAAAGAAGCCCGAGTGCGGACACGGCGCAGTTCCGGACAAGGAGACGCACGGAGAACGAGACCGGGAAAGGGCCATGCAGATAGGAGGAGCCAAGTCGAGGGAGCCGAAAGAGGCGAGAGCCGAGGCAGCCGCCAGAAAGGTGAGATATGCTACTGGCTGTAAATATCTGCTGTGCATTCGCGGAAATGGCATCCCTCCCCTCCTTTATTTCCTTTTATTTGTCTAGTAATTGCCAAAGTGTATGACGCCGCGGTGGCTCAGTGGTTATGGTGCTCGGCTGCTGGCCCGAAAGACGCGGGTTCGATCCCGGCCGCGGCAGTTGAATTTCTTGCGAGGAGAAATTCTAGAGGCCCGTGTATTGTGCGATGTCAGTGCACGTTAAACAACCCCAGGTGGTCGAAATTTCTGGAGCCCTCCACTACGGCGTCTCTCATAGCCTTAGTCGGTTTGGGACGTTAAACCCCATAAGCCAAAGCAAACCTTCTTTTCCAGTGAAAGTATTGGGTAGTCTGATGCTTCCGCGCTTTCTTCTCCAACAGCCGCGTTGCACCTTGTTCGTTCATTCCACCACAAAAGAAATGCATTGTGGTTCATGTTGCGAACTTGCCTCAACACATCTATCGCTTCCGAAAGGTGCATTTCAAATTTATGCTCAAGTTAAGGCATTTCTGGAGTGACAGGATTGAGAAGCATTACTATTTCAATGATAAAGCTGCCAATTATCATACCTACAATGGACCGACCTCATATTCAAGTTGGCTTTGCCACAATGAGCTGTGCCCTAATTATGGCATCACTGGCCATCAGTGCAACGAAGATAAGCCGCTAATCTGTGCATTGCTGCTTAGCTGGTGCATATTGTGCTGTTACGAGAACGATGCCAACAAATTCCTCAGCTTCCTGCTGGTGAGACAATCGTGTTTAACCCTAAAACAAAGGGCCCTTTGCTTTAAGCCACCTTGTTTCAGCTTTAAAAGTTTGATTGCTCGTGTTTGTGCTCATTCCCTGCTGTTGGGTGTCGATGGCAGTAAACTGGTGCCATAATGGGGCTTTTTTATGAGTTAGACCCAACAAAAAACACAAGCACAAACAGCATTCCAGCAACCAAGTACAGCTGCGGATGGATTTTTCAGGCTTGGTTGGACATGAAAAATGGCCCGGATAATTGAATGGTCCAACAAATGTTTAGCGGTTTTTCAGTGATCTCCAAAATTACTAGTCAAAATTAACGAAGTCTAAAAAATTTCTCGGTGAATGTGCTTTGTTGCTGAATGGAATTGTGATGCATATTTTATTGACATAGGAGGCGCCAGCCATAACTGGCTGTTGGACTATCTAGCTGTGGGGTACCAGTATGCAGTGCATATGTGCTGTCCCCATTCCTTCTTATGCCCAGCTCTCCCTCACTGAGCCAGTGACCGGTGTCGCGAAAAAGAGGACGGATAGCTCTGTTGGCAAAGGCCCAAGAGACGGTGTGGCTGAGTTTATAACTTTCCCTCCCTTTTTAATTATGCCTATTGGCAAACAATTCGAATAAAAAAAAAGGCCTTATTTTTTTTTTGCTCTGGTTCGTGAGTCTTTCGGCAATTCCCTGCGGATAGGCACCCTTGGTTATAAAATGGACGCACGAGGAGGAGGTGAACAAAAGTCACGAAAGGAAAGGCATGGACTCATCTCGGCGATAGCCCACACAGTCAAATGGCCGCTTCACGAAAGCCTGAACTCATACGTCGAAGTGTGTCTTACTTACGTGCATTTGCTTTCCATGTTAGACTGTGACACACGCACAAACACAAGCGCCTTGTTTTTTGTACATGACTTGCCGCTTGCCTCAAAGTTTCTTTGTAACATATTAATCAGGAATTTTCTCTCTGCTGTAATTCTGAAAGCCTTGTGAGCAAGCACTACTTTATACGCATATGGATTGCAGTGTCTTATATGAAAGCAGGTCGTATGCAGCGAAAAGAGCGTTATGCATCTGGCGAACAAGACACAACGGCGCGAGTTTAAGCAGGTGGCAGTTAGTTTTCGCTTAGCCGATTTAATCCACGTTCGCAGATTGATCCCGTAAAGCTGGACTGTTCTTTCATATGGCTACTTTAACGGCGCGCTGCTTATACACTGCTTTTTTTTTCCCCATGCCATTTTCCTCGTGCTGTTATTCGCTGTAACTCCCTCCCACCTCACCGATCTTCGTGTTGCTCTGATGAATGCTCTTTTGTCATTTGTTGTTCCGAATTGAACTTTTTTTTTATTTGGCACTTATCTTGCTTTATGGGTAAAGAAAATTAAAAATTATGCAGCAGAAATATGTGAATGGTAACAAAATGGAGCCGAACACACAAAAAACTTGCGCTCGATATGTGTCACGCACAGCGAAGTCATTACGTGCATTCAGCATCGACGATTTTCTAAATTTCTTTGCCTGTTAGCTGGGCTGGTGAAAGATGATATGCTTTGCACTATATTGAAGAAAGCGGCCGAAACAAGTTTTGAATCAAACGTAATCCGAAAATCACTGTCTGTTCTGCGATTTTAGGGCACATCAGTTAATACCAACCCTGAACCTAGCCACGAGCCCTTTTCCACGGCGTCCCTCATAACCCACTCGGTATATCGAATAAGCGCAACGCACCTTACTATAAGACGCGTAAAAGCTTTTATTGCGGCTGCACAAGATGACCTCAAGAAACGCTGTATCCTGAGAAATTGGTCATGATTACTATAATGCATTATCTACTGGTAAGCGCCGGGGTTCTATTTTCGGAAAATATCACCTATATTAGGCTACCAACGGTACTCATTGTTGCTTTTAATAATAATAATAATAATGATAATAATAATAAATTTATTCTGCCTCTGTAGAAGAAACCATTAACTCTGTGCATCCCTGTTTGTGTTCTCACAGGTTGACACCGTCTCGATCATGACCTCGTCTTCTCGCTGCTTCCGGCATAAGTGAAGAAAACAGGCCGGCGCTTGATGTGCCTCCCACCAACGACAAATCAGGGACCGCGTCCTGCATATTCAACATCATCAATTTGTTTTACGATATTTAGTTCTTGCAGTATTGTAGTGAAAGCTTATAGACATCCCCTTTGAGATTACAGCGTTTTGAAACATATATTTCCCTCTTATAATAGCTAATTTGCTTCTTTATTGTGTTGTAATATTTTAGGAAAGCATTACGAACCGAGAGACGCTTGTTTGTTCTTTTCAGTCGTTCATTTGGTTTATAGATTTCGCAATTAATTTTTTTAATGTTTTTCAGCGAGCAGCACAACGAGAAATAAAATTGTCATTTACGGGCCTTGGTGTTGCGGCGTGGTTGGTTTTATTGCAAGAGTAAAATCTACACATTTGTGACTTCTCCCTCCATATCGTCTTGGATGGTTTTTTTTACCTGTATGATATATCCGAGAGGTCCTGAAAATTGCCTCTGTAAATGGCGCGGAATGCCTAATGCAAGGTGATAATGCAGTTCTAATGTCGTTAGCCAAAACAGACTTGGTCCTGACTTCTTTTCTGTATGCCGCACAGACACAACCGTATATGCACTCATAAAAGAACAGGAATGGATGGAATGGATGGGATGGGATTGGCTGGATGGGGTGGGATGGGATGGGATTGGGGATGGGATGGGATGGGACGGGACGGGACGGGATGTGGGATGGGATGGGAGCGCCCCCTTTGAAACGGGGTTGGTGGCAATTGCCACTATGCTCAGCTTTTCTTTCTTTACTATTTTTTGTTTACTGTGTTGGCAATTCTCATTAAGATTCGCCACCATCTTTACCTACGGTTCCCTATAATTCTAACCTGATGCCACATCTCTGCTTTTCAGCCACCAATCCTCCAATCGCTTTTTGCTAACTTCCACAGCAGATCTATTTACATGACCATTATTGTCTTCAAACCCTAGGGCCTCAGGAAGAGTGACTGTGCCTCCATCGACATCCGGATGGATACCATCACATTTATTAAGAGGTGTTCAATTGTTTCCACAGATCTACCACACACTGCACAGGTGTCTTCTCCATTAAATTTCTTTTTGTAGCTGCGCGTTCTAAGACACCCTGACCTAGCTTCAAAAAGTAGGGCACTGCCTCTTGAGTTATCATAAAAAAATTGTTTCCTGATCTGTCTTTTCCAGTATCGATATAGTTCTACGCTATGTTTTTTTTCCATTGAATTAATCCAATTTTAACTTCTACGTTTTTAACTTGTCGTTTAATGCTCTTTCTTTCTCCGTCCTCATGACTGGCATACTTACTGGTAAGTTTTCTAGTTCTTTTCCGCCACTGTGAGTCAACGCTCTTTCTGTATAAATATTTAAATACCTTAGCTGCCTACGTGTTATCGTCCACTTTTCTCAGGCGTTCTTCATATAGTATTTTACTCTTAGCTTCCCGTGCTTCCAAAGAACTGACTGGGCCCGCTGACACCGGCGCCATCTGTCGGCTTGCAGCCGAACTGCAAGGCCCACCCCGCTGCGGCCGTACATCATCTGGACGCTCGAGCGGGCGCGGTGTCAAAATTCAGGGGGCACTTTGAGTGTCTAAAGTGGGTAGAGGCGGAAGCGTTTTCCGCACCACCTTCGCTGTTTCTGTGGCACCGGTGGCGTCACATATAATTGAGTACTAATTAGTAAGTGATGACAAATCACTAATTAATGGTTTATTACTGATTAATGCCTGAATACTAATTAACTGCTAATTAATTACGCTTAAGCTTCGCCATTAGGGCTGCAACGCGACAGCGCGTTGTAGCGCTGCCAGGGAGTCCACGGAACACCACCCGTTCAGCGCGATGCCTTGCCCTTTGAACGCAACGCTTTTTGAGGAAAGGAAATGGCGCAGTAATTCTCTGTCATCTCGGTGGACACCCGAACCGCACCGTAGAGGAAGGGAGGAAGTGGGAGTGAAAGAAGGTAGATAAAGAGTAGCCGTAATGAAGAAAATGAAAATTGTATTTGAGGAAAGGAAATTACGCAGTAACTATCTCACAAAATTCAGGGGGGCACTTTTTTGACCTAAAGTGTGGTCACTGATACCCCTAACAGTGGAACGCGACAGCGTCTTGCAACGCTGCCAAGGAGTCCATAGAACGCCATCGCCCATTCGGTTCTACGCCTCGCTCGTCAGTAAATTGGTTTTAGAGGAAAGGAAATGTATCTGTCTCTCATTTGTCGGTGGACACCTAAACCTCGCGGGAAGGGAATGGAGGAGGATGAGAGTGACTGAAGACACCGTATTCACTAGACGCGCCTTTGTTCATTCCAAACCATCGAGCTAGCATGGCGGAGTGGATAGCATGCTCGTCTCTCGCGCCGAAGACTGGGGTTCGATTCCTGAGCTCGACCAATTTCTTAATCGGTTTTATTTATTTATATGGCCTGACTAGTACAGCTAACTAGGCTAATTGGGTAATTAAGCAATTAACTAAGCTCTGTCCCACTTAATTGGAGCATCACTATACGATCCCTTCAATTGGTTGCATGGTTACTAGGCAAAGTACAATTGGCCCCGTTTGAAATTCGCGCACTGTGACGTCACGACCGTTTCCACCAATTGAAAAGCGTGACATTTTCTGTCGACAACTGCTGCTTACAACGATGAGACATTAAAGGCTTCCGCCTTAAAACACCTCAGTATTCTTGTATCATGCTCCTTGGTTTTAAGGCGGAAGCCTTTAATGCCTCATCGTTGTAAGCAGGAGCTGTCGACAGAGATGTCACGCTTTTCAGTTGGTCGAAACGGTCGTAACGTCACAGTGCGCGAATTTCAAACGGGGCCAATGGTACTTTGGCTACTAACCATGCAACCAATTAAAGGGATCGTATAGTGATGCTCCACGTAAGTTTGAGTTTAGTTAATTGCTTACTTATCCAATTACTCCAATTAACCTCTCTAGTCAGACCACATAAGTAAATAAAACCGAGTAAGAAATTGGCCGAGCTTGGGAATCGAACCCCGGTCTCCGGAGTGCGAGTCGAGCACGCTTCCACTCCGCCATGCATGCTGGATGGTTCGGAATGAACAAAGGTGCGTCTAGTGAATACGGTATCTTGGTTCACTCCCATCTTCCTCCCTTTCCGTTACGGCGAGGTTTAGTTGTGCACCGAGATATGATAGACAGATAATTTCGGGACCTAGAGAACCTCAAGACCTGGGAGGACTGGGAGACCCTGCTGCACTCGGAGGACCTGGCCGTGCAGACCATCGCCACCGGCCGGGCTGCCAGTGTTATGGACCTCAGGAAAAACACTTGAGTGAAGTGGGGTCGTGCGGGGACCCTGGGGCGTGCCCCGAATTCCTTTGTAAATAAAGTTTTCTCTCTCTCTCTCTCTCTCTCTCTCCTTTCCTCAAAAACCAATTTACCGACGAGAAAGGCGTATTTGTCCGCGTTTCAGATTGATCCAAATTGTCGTGACGTCACCGCGCGCGAATTTTGATGGGTGTCCACCGAAATATGTGAGACATTTACTGCGCAACTTCCTTTCCTCAAATACAATTTTCAATTTCTTCATTACGGCCCCTCTTTCTTCTTTCACTCACACTTCCTCCCTTCCTGTACGGTGCGGCTCAGGTGTCCACCGAGATGACAGAGATTTACAGCCGCATTACCTTTCCTCAAAAAGCGTTACGTTCAAAGGGCAACGCATCGCGCCGAACGGATGGTGGCGTTCCTTGGACTCCGTGGCAGCGCTACAACACGCTGTCGCGTTCCACTCCTAAAGGCGAAGCTTAAGCGTCATTAATTCGCAGTTAATTAATGCACCAACAAAATGTGCAGTGAACAATCGCGTAGCAGAATGCAGCACTCAGGCTTTCGCCTTTCACCACTTTAGCCGCTAAAGTTCCTCGTAATTTTTTTTTTTCCTTCAGGGCCTCTCCCTTCTCACTACCATTAACCCTATCAGTGCCACCTGCGGACCCCCTATCCCGGCAAACTTCTTAAGGGGACAGTGAGGAGAGCTCTATTAATATATTTTTTAAGGCGAAAGCCTTTAATGTCTCATCGTTGTAAGCAGCAGTTGTCGACAGAAATGTCACGCTTTTCAGTTGGTCGAAACGGTCATGACGTCACAGTGCGCGAATTTCAAACGGGACCAATTGTACTTCAGCTAGTAACCAGGCAACCAATTGAAGGGATCGTATAGTGATGCTCCAAGTAAGTGGGACTGAGCTTAGTTACTTGCTTAATTACTCAATTAGCCTAATTAACGTTTCTAGTCAGGCCATATAAATAAATAAAACCGAGTCAGAAATTGGTCGAGCTCGGGAATCGAACCCCGGTCTTCGGAGTGTGAGACGAGCATGCTATCTACTCCGCCATGCCAGCTTTTTTTTTTCTTTATTGCATTTTCACAACTGGTACAAAGAATTAAAACTTGTCAGCAACACTTGCACTGACACAGCAGGTTAAAATTTTTTCAGTTCAACCAAGTCATCCAACACATTTAACCATGTTGGCTGATCAGGCAGTGCCTGATACACTTCCCTCAGACGCATGACACTTTCAATGAAATGCTCGCGCGGAGATCTCACAACTACTTCTGCATTGTTGAATTGTGTCCTTGTTTTCCATAAACTATGGAGGCCAAGGAGCATAATAGTGTCATAAGGGATGTCCTGTTTTCCTACCGGTAAGAACCTGATGCCATGCGGGTGTAGCGGTAAATCTTTCTTTAATGTTCTTTGAAGCACATCCCAGAAAAAAACCGCATCCCAACAATCTAAAAAACGTGATCTATTGTTTCAGGTTTTTTACATAGAAAGCAATCGGTTGACCAGGGGACAAAGAGTCCTTTATCATGCTTCCATGTTTTGACCGACGGAGTTCCGGTATGAAGTTTGAAGAAGAAAGTTTTCAAAGATAGGTAAACTGGCATTCTTTTAACCTTTTTGAGCACATCTGCTCCTGGGCCTCCGCAGTTTGACAATCGCTAAATGGGTACAGGGAGCATTGATTCAATTAAATCTTTATACAGATTTTTTCTAGTGACATTGGAGAGGTACTGCATTGAAAATCGCACTTGTAACATTCTGTACGCAAGCACAACTTCACGCAGATAACCTCTCACTGTACCACGCATGTTTTCAACAGAGCATACTACAACTCCTGGTAGCAATCAACATAAACGAACTTGCATAACTGTGCGAAGCAAAATATCGTTCTGGTCGCGAAGAAACATAAAGCGGGACACGATTTGTCGTACAAATAAATGAACAAGACCGAGACCTCCTCTCTTCACGGGCAAGAATAAGTTTGTTCGACTAGTTCTTTCCCATGTCGACGCCCAAATAAATACAGCAAAAACCCGATGGATCCTTTTAATATTGATCCGCGAGACGCTCAACACATTCATGACATACTATATCTTGGAGATGAGGAACAGGTTACACACAGTGGCGCGCGAGAACATTGATAGTGGTCGCCCCTGCCATCCACTGGCCTTTTCCTTTGCTATTGCCACCTGTTCATTCCAGTATGGTTCGGGGTTGCTATAAGAGTTCAGCGGTACTCCAAGATACGTCGTCGGAGTTGTGGCCCACCGAAGTCGGGAGTAATAGTCTGGCGTTTCCTCCCAGTCACCATGCCAGAATCCATAACTCTTGTCCCAATTTATTTGCGCCCCGGTGCATTTGCAAAACTTCTCAACAACAGCCGTGGCTTCACAGATACTCTGTTTACTTGAGCAGAACACGGCGATGTCGTCAGCATAAGCTAAGATTTTAACATGCGCTGACAGTAACCTGAAGCCAGTTATACACTCAGAGTTTAGTATAGCCAGACAAAGGGGCTCAAGATAGATTGCGAACAAGAGGGGTGAGAAAGGACATCCCTGCCTCACTGAAGATTGTACGTGTAGGCTTTCAGTCAGCTCCCCATTAACAATGACGCGCGTTGTGCAGTTCGCGTACGCCATTCGTACGCCCTCCGTTATTACACAGCCCACATTAGCCTGATCTAGCAAGCTGAACAGAACCTCATGAGATACACGGTCAAAGGCCTTTGCGAGATCTAGCTGCATCATTGCCACCCTGTCACCTAGTGCATCATTTAGTGACCATTTCAGTGACTTGCTGGGTCACACGCGAAGGGCGGCGGGCAGTTTCTACAATGATTTCCTACCGTTTATGCCAAGGCTCGACGATGAAGTCAGAATTCGTCTTGAACAGCCAATAACCGTTACAGAGCTAGAGGAGGCAATAGATCAACTGCCATTGGGTAAAGCACCCGGTCCTCATGGTTTAGGAGCCGCCTTTTACAAATATTTCAAGTCAGAAATCGCCCTAATTCTGCTTAAAGTTATTGTCGAAGCGTACGAGAAAAAGCGTACGCCATTGTCATTCACAACATCGCACACTGTACTCATACCGAAGTTTGCTGAGCCAGAAAAACGTCTTTTGGTGGGGTCTTATCGCCCGATAAGCCTCACCAACGTAGATTATGAGATATTCATGAAGGTTCTGGCAAAGCGAATTCAGGGCGTCATAACCATGCTAGTGGGGAGTCATCAAACTTGCGGTATCAAGGGTCGGAGCATAGCCACTAATATACACATAGCACGAAGTGTGCTTGAACACTCCGCCATGCCAGCTCGATGGTTTGGGAAGAACAAAGGTGCGTCTAGTGAATACGGTGTCTTCGCTCACTCCCATCCTCCTCCCTTCTCTTCCGGCGAGGAGGAGGAGGAGGAGGAGGAGGAGAAAAGCATTTATTTGGTAATGTACAGAGAGGTGCTCGGGGAGAGGCCCCTAGTGGGTCTCACCCCTTACAATACTAGTCGGAGTCCCTCATTCCGGGATCCCGTTGGTCGAGACCGCTACACAAGTCCGCCGAACCAGGGCCTGCTGGGCCGGTAGTTCCTGGCAGCTGAGTAGGGCCGCCTCCCAGTCCTCTAGGGTAGGGGAAGGGGTGATTGGGGGGAGAGAAGGATTTTTTCTGCATGCCCAAACCATGTGGAAGGTGTCGGCCACCTCCCCACAGAATGAGTAGCGGGCGTCAAAAGAAGGATTAAAGTGCTTGAGAACCGCCGGGCACAGCAGGGTGTTTGTAAAGAGCCTGAGGAGAATTCGTTCGCCTGCTTTACCCAGTCCTGGGTATCGCCGGTGTTCGGCACGATAGGGCTCAGTAATTTCTTTAAAAGAAAGGAGAGGGCTGTGATCTGGGTTAAGCTCCTCCCAAGGGACGCCTGGTGCCCGGTGAGTGAGTGCGCGGGCTGCCTCATGGGCGGCTTCGTTACCTGGCATGCCTTGGTGGCCGGGGACCCATATGATCGAGCGATGAGTTGGATCGCCGTCGCGAGTACTGCGGTGCAAAATTTGCTGAGCGAGTGGAGTGATCCAACCGAACTCAAAGTTACGACAGGCTCCTCGAGAGTCTGTTTCCTCAAAAACCAATTTACCGACGAGCGAGGCATAGTACCGAATAGGCGATGGCGTTCTATGGACTCCTGGAAGCGTTGCAAGACGCTGTCGCGTTCCACTCCTAAAGGCGAAGCTTAAGCGTCATTGATTAGCAGTTAATTATTATTCAGGCACAAATCAGTAATTAATCATTAATTAGTGATTTGTCCTCACTTGTAATTAGCACTCAATTACATGTGACGCCACCAGTACCACAGAAGCAGTCAAATGGTGCGGAAAACGCTTTCGCCTCTACGCACTTTAGGCAGTCAAAGTGCCCCCTGAATTTTTTAAAGCAAAATCCGATAGTTCGGCATTTCATATGGCTTTGTTGCCACTTAGCCGGCAGCGAAAGATGCATTTATTTCTAAGAAATTTGGATTCGAAGGCGAGGAATTTTTTCCCGCCGCTCTGATTCAAACTTGGGATTCTCTTATGACGACACAGGACTAAGAGACGGGAAACATGACGTGCACATGACGTAACGCAGACTCCGTTATTTCTGGCGGCTAGCAGTGCGGCCTACCAGCAGCCGAAAAGAAAGCTACCGCCGCCCGCACGTTGAAGGCATCTATAGGCTATTGCGGCCGTCGCTACCGTCGCTTCGTTTACGTTTGCACCGGCGTTTTGCCAGCGTTACGATGGATCCCGCTGTCGAAGTCGTCAACGAAGTTCTCGCAAATAGGCACCTTTAGCATACCGTGCACCTTGTTACCGCTAGTGGAATACCGGGAGCCCGCCTATCGCCGGTGAGCAGGCGCTGATTGCTCCGGTGGATACGTGTCCGCTTCTAGCTCTTTGTTTTCGAGTTGTTTTGCCTGTTGTCTGGAGTCTTGCGTGAGTGGGACAGTGCCCTCCGTGAGAACGAATGCCGAAGACGCCCCTGCGGAGAGATTCCCGGCCAGGTGGGCAGACTCTCATGTGAAAAAACTCAGCCGGAACCAGAAGGCGCAAGCTAGGCTTAGCTCGGCGCTGCCGAGCGAGGCCGCGCTACGCGCCTGCATGGATTCTGCGTTGTCGACGACAGCTACGCGGGCGCCCGCTGTGTTACCACCTGACGCGGCCTCCACGTCTACGCTACCTTCAGCGCCTACGGGTCTCCAACCTGCTCAGTCTACCGATGCCACGACACTGGTCTGTGCCATGGACTGCTCCACCGCCTCCGTGCCTGTGGCACTCCCTCAAGAAACAGTGCCCGTCACACCTGTTCAGCACTCCCATCAAGGGTCGACACCAGCGTCTGAGCCCCTGCAGCCTCCACTGATGCCTCCCGTGAGTCGAGCCTCGCTTCCACCTGCTGCTCACTCTTTCCGCGTCACCATCAATCCGACACTGCGCTTTGATATGACTGCAATCCCTGCACGGTATGTTCAAGCCACAATTGACCACGCTCTTGGCTCTTCGAATTACTGCGGATTCGTCGTTCATCGCCCATCTAACACCATCACGGTAAACTTGCCATCCTTGGAGGACGCCCAGAAAATGTGCGCAGTTACTCAGATCCCCCTGGACATTAGCAAGCATGTCCCGGTGCAAATATATTTTGCATCTAGTCCTGACACCCTCCGCTGCATGGTTTATCATGTTGACAGCACAAGTCCTCCGGAGGAGGTGCGGGCTAACATACGCTGCAAGTCTCACGTAGTACTGCAAGCACGGCCTATGGGACGCCGGGGCTCATACCTGCTCGTTCTGCAAGGCCCTTTGACTCTGCCGGAGTACCTTACTTACTACGGTGCGATTATCAAACCACAGCCCTTCCGACCACGTCGTATTTTTTGCTATCATTGCCACAAAGAAGGCCATATGCAAACCACCTGCCCTAATCCTGCTGCTGTGGTCGACATGAATGAACCATCAGTTCTTTGCGCCTTGTGCAAATCGCCGGACCATGATATACGCTCTCCCGCTTGTCCAAAGAAGAAGCGAGCGAAGAACCTGCACAAGCCATCTGTTAAACAGGATATTCCTACAAGTAATCGTTTTGCTGCCCTCGCATGTGATGACAACGACTTCCCTGAGCTTCCTTCAACTGACCCCGCTGCGCAGCACCCGTCTTCTCAGCACCCGTCTTCTCGGCAGCGTTCATACGCACAAGCGGCTCGCCTTTGTAGATCAAATGATACACCAACACGACCAGTGCATCCCTCACAAGTGGATTCCACAGATGAAGACGCAGCTTTAGAAAATGCTATCGTGGAGGCTCGCCGTCGACTAGACGAACTCACCCAGCGCCGAGAACAGCGACGTTCTCACTCCTCTAGAAGAACATTAACCACTCGGGAGCAATCTTCACAGGAATCACCCCCAATAACCACTGGACCACAATCATGTGCCGACCACCCGTTAACCGTGACTACCCCGACAGTGGATAAAATATTGGCGCTCATGAAGCAGTTGACCTCCCTCATCATAGAAGCTCTTCGGCCTAGCCATGGATAGTGCATCATCTATGGTGGTGCAGTGGAACTGTCGAGGCTTTGCTAATAAGGCCACTGAGGTGAATATCCGCCTTCGTGACGGAAAGTTGAAGGCATGGGCGTTCTTGTTGCAAGAGCATAATTCACTACCACGCCTTTCAGGATTCTGCGCATACAATTCACCCTCGATCCCTGATCGCCGTTGCATCGCCTCCTCCCTCACCCCAGGTAAATCTGCAATTTATATTCACAGATCCATTCCCCATACTCCGCTAGACCTTTCACGGTGGTGCAACACACGTCAAGAGGTCGTCGCCATTCTTGTTAAACCAGCACGCACCCCTCTTATTCTAGTTTCTTTTTATGGCCGTCCTAGCTCCGCATCTCCCAATCTTGGATGGGTACGTTTCCTTCGTTGTACCAACCCGGGTATCCCTATTCTAGTTGGTGGAGACTTCAACGGCGCACACACTTCGTGGGGTTACCCAGCAGATTCCTCAAGGGGTGCGCACATCCAAGGCAGCTTTTCAGATAATTCCTTTCAACTTTTAAACCACCCGAATACCTCTACCCGCCCAAGAGGTGGCCCGTATTCACCTGACTTGACTTGGTGGTTAGGGCCCGGTAACCCTCGTTGGGATGTTGAATCAGACTCTCGGGGTAGTGATCACTGCCCTATTTTTATCTCCCTCACTCCTTCGCGTCTACGGAAAGTACGCCGCAGCGTACGCATAACATCATGGGACTCTGTACGCGCTGACAATCGTTTAACTACATTCAACCCGTCTTCAGCAGTGTCTACCCTCTCGGATGTTCTCGCAACTCGTACTATTACCAGTACTGTAAATAAAGGCGACCCAAACCCGGACATACACCTCCTGAATCTGTGGGCTCTTCGTCGCCAGGCCGATCATTATGCTTCTCGCAACCCTGAGGACCCCTTGGCTCTTCCCTCTCTTCACCGAGCTACCGCCCGAGCGCGGCGTTATGCAAAGCAACTAGGCAGGAAACGCTGGGCTGCATGGTGTGCCCGCCTGTCCTCTACGCAGGGCAATCGACATCTTTGGAGAGTGTTTCACGCCATGGAGCGCCCTTCTCAGGTTGCAGATTACACTGAAAGCATTCGCCTCGCGCTGAATGTGGACGAAGATACATTTGCACAACAAGCGGCCCGTCAGTTTTTTC
Source organism: Amblyomma mixtum (assembly GCF_055824585.1). NCBI lineage: Eukaryota > Metazoa > Arthropoda > Arachnida > Ixodida > Ixodidae > Amblyomma > Amblyomma mixtum. Next base: position 71,960,064 of record NC_143016.1, on the reverse strand, counting down.
CACACCATGACTGCACCCCTACATCTCCCCCAGTCTTATCGGTTACAGAGCCTTCCGATGAGGTTACTTCTGATTTAACCATGGCAGAATTGCTAGCCTCCATTGAACGCCTCAAAACTACCACTTCTCCCGGGCACGACGGCATACCAAACTCTTTATTCCGTAACTTGGATGGGTCTGCTTTGCAAACCCTACTGCATACTTTCAACCAAGTGTGGCGTTCTGGTGTCATCCCTGGAGAGTGGAAGCATTCTATTGTGGTCCCAATACCCAAGTCAGGTCAGCCTCCAGTATCTCTTTCGGCCCTTCGTCCAATTTCTCTCACGCCTACCATCTGCAAGCTTTACGAAAGCATTCTCGCCGCACGCTTGTCGTGGTGGCTAGAATCACACGATTGTTACCCAGATTCCCAAATAGGTTTCCGTCCCCAAATTGGAACGGAGGATGGTCTTGCTACTTTGACTACTGACGTGCTTCACCACTCTCCGCATAGTCACCTCGTTCGAACGGTGATCGCGACAGACATAACAAAGGCATATGATAACATCCTTCACTCTGCCATTCTTGCCTCCCTTCAAACTCTTGGTCTCCCTCACCGGTTTCTCCTATCCATTCACGCCTTTTTAACAAATCGTACCTTCAGTGTACGGGTCCATGGAAAGCCCTTTGGTAACTTCACTTCCAATAGAGGAGTGCCCCAGGGCTCCGTTCTCGCCCCCACATTATTCAATGTGGCTTTTATTCCTCTTGTTCGAGCCCTAGAGACCATCCCTTCTATCCGTGTGCTTGCGTACGCCGATGACATAACCTTGTGGTGCTGTCACCCAGATGCGTCTATCCATCAGTCGGCCCTCCAACATGCGCTAGATGTCTTGACATCTCGCCTCCCACCTCTGGGTCTAACCCTATCGCCTACTAAGTCATGTTTCATTCGCATTGGTAACAAAGCCGGCTTACGGAAAGCTGCCCCTTTAAATTTTGCAGTAGATAGTTCTCCGATTCCTCAGGTAGAAACTGTTCGTATTCTTGGCCTCCTCCTTCATACCTCTGGGACTGGCACCCCTTGGCTGACAGCCACACGTAAATCAGCTAACGCTACAATAGGTCTGATTCGTCGCATAGCTATGCGATCTGGTGGCGCACGTGCTCATACTGCCCGCCAACTTGTGCGCTCTATCCTTCAGCCACGGATAATATATCAGGCACAATTTCAACGTCTCACCCGCAGACAGTGGGACTCCCTTGAGGCTATCAATCGTGAGGCTATGCGCGCCATAACATTTTTACCTCGTTTGACACCCATACCCGTGCTTCAGGAGTTCGCCCAAATTAATACTCTCAGTGAACTCATCGACCAGCGGGTGGCAAACAGAGCTCGCAAACAGTCTCTACAACTTCATCGTTTAAAGACGCTCCCTCCGTGGTCGTATTGTCAGCTCACAGACAATCGCCCCACTGTTTCCCCGTCGGTATCAGCCGCGCATCTGCCTGAAGGGTGCATATTGTACACCGATGCATCACATACTGCAGAGCGGGGAGTTACTGCTGTATATAGTCCCTCCCATCCGCATCTCAACTCTCGTGCGACGTACACCGCAGATACATGTACCCCCCTGGCATTGGAACTTCAAGCCATTTACAATGCCATTGCTTCCCTTCCGCTCGTTCCTACATTCAATGCAGTTCATATTTATACAGACTCCCTCGCCGCCCTTAAACAGTTTAAGGCTGTTCGACGCACATTCCAGATTACACAATCAATTCACCTACTCTGCGCAAAATACCCATGTCCTGTACGCATACACTGGATTCGCGGTCATGCTCACGATCCACATAACATTCAAGCAGATGCTATGACTCACATTGACACATCAGACGATCCGCCACCTTCCCCTCTTCCCCCACATCCGTTCCTGTCCCATGTCTCCGATTCACAAGCTCTGCGCCAGCGAACACGCGCTCTAATTCCTCCGTGTTCGCACCCTCTCCCCCGTAGTCTTACTCGGCAGGAGGAGGTATCAGTGCGCCGGATTCGGGCAGGGGCGGCCCTGACCCCTTCTGTCCGTTATCGGTGGGGTGATAAATATCTGCCAGCAACTGACAGGTGCCCTCACTGCGGCGCTGCATCGGACATTTGTGATGTGCGGCACCTGTTGTGGACTTGCCCAGCGACGGCCCCTATTAGAAAACGGCTCCTCAGGGAGGTCGGCCTGTGGTGGAACCGCGACGGGGACTATGTGAAGTGGACTATGGACAATCACTTCACAAGCAGCCTATGCGAGTACCTCGCCGAAACTGGTCTACACTCTTTCTTTTAACTTTCTGTAACCTACATTCCACTCCCCCTTTTCTCAACTTATGCCTCATGGCAGACTTCTCGAATAAAAAAAAAAAAAAGATTGCTCCCGATGCGGCAGGCGCGCGCGTAGCTGCCGGGTATGTGGCGCCATCTGGCGACGTCAAGGACATTTGCGCATGCATTGGCTGCGCCTATGTGTTTCGTGGCTTCTCGTGTCCAAGTGTTGCTAGAACCATGGGTTCTAGCAACACTGTTTTGTCCTAAGACGTCATCACGCTTGTACTTGCGAGTTTGGCCTGTGGCGGCGATACCTATATTTTGGTTCTTGCTCAAGAGCTTTGTTACAAGAGTTTTGTTGTCAGTATGAGTGGCGTTTTTGTTATCAGCAGCTGGTATTCTTTCGATACAAGCCAACTTCAATTTCTCCTCAGTGTCCCTTTAATCTCATCCGCCCACCTTACTTCCTGCCACCCCCTGCTACGCTTGCCTTCTCTTAAGGACCATGGGTCATCTTGCCTTCGCATTACATGCCCTGCCCAAACCCATTCCTTCTTTATTTTGGCTAGGTTTTCATTAACCCGTGTTTGATCCCTCACCTACTCTTCCCTCTGTCGGTCTTTTAACGTTACACCGATCATTTTCTTTTCATGGCTCAGTCCGTTGTCTTTAAGTTGAACTCTTTTCGTCAGCGCCCATGTTTATGCACCTTCGGTGAGTACCGGTGAGATACAGGTGTTTGGTACTTTTCTTTTGGATGATATTGGTGAACTGCCAGACATGTAAACAGCGTTGCAAACTTCATGTTAGGAGGGAGGGGGGAATAAAAGTTGAACGAGGAGAAATTGAAAAAGGATATTTACGACACATTGTTCCTGCTGGTGGGTAGAGAAAACATTTTGAAGCTTCTAAATTTTCGAGTGTCCTACAAATAAGCAACAAAAAAGCTTTTTCAGGACACGGCGCTGCTGCGGAGAAGAAGAGGCTGAGGGAGCGAAAACACTGTTCATTGTTACTGGCATTTGCCGGAGTGCCCTTCTGATGCTCGCGATGTATTCGCTCGTACGCGTAAGCTAATGATTCAAAAATAACGAAATTAAAGATTTCTACAGATGAACTGTCGTCGCACTGTTCAGTGGTTGATCAACCTGAGCGGTATCGTGCAGCTGTTTGTGAACAAAACAATACCTCCCGGCAAATAAAAGCACTATTGGCGACAGCAGGGATATGCTGATTTCCAGCCTATGTAAAGTCTGCGTCACTTGCTCGTAGACCGCTTGAGCGACGCAGTTCCCTGCATGAAAATCCACATCTCGTCGCAGCTTCTAGCTTTTAGAGGCAACCCTTGCGCGGAAGTAGAGCCACACAGACATGCAAGCAGCGTGACCACGAACACTCTGTCCGGAAACCGGTGGTATTTTCGAATTCTGGATTTTATTGCGTGGGGGCTCTAGCGCTCTACAGAAGGGTGACGTAGACTGTAGGTGTTGCAGCGTGTTTACCGCCTGTGCACGTGTCGGATATAACACCGGACGAGAGCACTTTTTGCACTGCAGCGTGACTATGTGCCTCGGTGCGTTAGCGCCTAAACCTGAATTTCTCTTCAACGGAGCACGCTTGCTTAGCCGGATATATAGAATACAGTGATTTTCTTCAGCACAAACAATGGTAAATAAATGTGGGCGACGGCGCACAAAAAGACACGGACACGAAGGTAACACCTTCTTCTTACCTTCTGTTACCTTCTTGTCCGTGTCTTTTTGTGCGCAGCACCCCCTTTTATTTTCCACCATTGATCGACTAGCCCAACCACGTATGCTTTCGTTTTTTTTTCTCCCCTGAAGCACACTTGTGAGCGCTGCGCGAAACACATGTCCGGTCGCACCCTTGCGATAAAGTGTTATCGCCACGCGCTAGCCGTGCTCCCACCGCAAAGCTTTACTGCTCCTTTCCCTCTTACTTTACGCGTACCCTTGTATGCGGGCACGTCTACAAAATGAGGATAGCTGTTTCAGCGAGTTGGTTGCTCAAGAGAAAATTTTAGCGCTTGAGATACAAGGATGGAAAGATGAGGACAGCATATGCTATAACGCATGTGTTGTCCTCTTCTTTCCGTCAGTCGGTCCGTTTGGGTAGATGTGCGATGTGTGTGAAAGAGTATGGCACTTAAATGACGCCAGTGAGTAGCGAAATGTGTGACACGTTGAGTTTGGCGGCGTCTGAATGAGGCGATGAAAGTGGAGCCGTGACGAGGGTTTGTACGACTTGCAAGGACTGTCTCGTTCAGCAACAAACCTCTAACTATCGCCACTTGGCTTAAAGCACATTTGAGGTGTCCACTGTTCCAAGAGGGCAAGTATGCACCTTCCCTCTTGTTCAGGTGTACACCGAGATGTGGATATCTTTATTCCAACACCACATGCGACCGACGCCACCAAGAACAAGGTAGAAAAATTACGAGGAACTTTAGCAGCTAAAGTGGTGAAAGGCGAAAGCCTGAGTGCTGCATTCTGCTACGCGATTGTTCACTTCACATTCTGTTGGTGCATTAATTAACTGCAAATTAATGACGCTTTAGCTTCACCTTTAGAAGTGGAACGCGACAGCCTGTTGTAGCGCTGCCAGGCGGTCCACGGAACGCCACCACCCGTTAGGCGCAATGCGTTGCCCTTTGAATGCAACGCTCTTTGAGGAAAGGTTCTACGCCTTGCTCGTCGGTAAATGGGTTTCTGAGGAAAGCAAATGTATCAGTGTGTCATATCTCGGTGAACACCTAAACCTCGCCGTAACGGAAAGGGATAGGAGTGAACGAAGACACCGTATTCACTAGACGCGCCTTTGTTCATTCCAAGCCATCGAGCTAGCATGGCGGAGTGGTAGCCTGCTCGTCTCGCACTCCGGAGACCGGGGTTCGATTCCCGAGCTCGGCCAATTTCTTACTCGGTTTTATTTATTTATCTGGTCTGCCTAAGAAGGTTAATTAGGCTAATTGGTTAAGTAAGTCCCACTAACTTGGAGATTCACTATATAATCCCTTTAATTGGTTGCATGGTTAGTAGCCAGAGTACAATTGGGCCCGTTTGAAATTCGCGCACTGTGACGTCACGACCAATTCGACCAATTGAAAAGCGTGACATTTTCTGTCGACAACTTCTGCTTACAACGATGAGGCATTAAAGGCTTCCGCCTTAATATTGTCACGGCTATACAGTCGGGACAGCCAGGTCACGTTTTACTGAACAGCGCCAGGTAGCAGCGAACTCCCGAGCGGAACCCGAAGAAGAGACGACGAAGAAGCCCCGCCCGCCACCATGGCTAAGGCTAGCCAGGATGGCGGTTGAGACAGTTCGGCCAGGAGACGGCGCCACGAGAATGTCCAGGATTGTGGCATTGCTCCCCCCCCTCTGGAAAGCGCCGCCCGCGGCGCAGGAGGGCGTGTGGTCCGGCAGCCGCTTCCCCGGGCACAGGCTTTTGGGGCACGAACATCCGCTGATCATAGAGTGCCCTTGCAGAGGCGCAGTAGTCCTGGTGTATACAGTAGGTATCGGCGACGGGCGCGGAATCCACTTTCTCGGCCGTCGTGATCTCGTACGCGAGGAGAGGGAGGCATTAAGACAATCATCATAGATGCGGATAGCGGGAGCATATGGACGGTCAGGATGGAGAATGCCATGATCTTTGCGCTCTTAGTCGTCTGGACATAGGCTACTTCCAGTGGGAGCAGCACGCGGTCGTTCAGCGTTCGCGACAGTGAAGCGTGGGTACTCCGTCCGACGAAATATTCAAGCTGCAGCGTGTTGTGGTTGAACAGCACGGCGAGTGTGGAATGGATGTTGACGTTGCCGAATTCCATGAGGCGGTTCTGGCCGATCACCATCTCGACGGGTGCGCACGGTGAAGAGCCGAGTGGAGAGAGAGAAGGTAGAGACGAGCGAGCTGCTAGCGGGCGTGGTAAGGCTTCATTCGGGCGACATGCACAACTTCGGACGTTGGTCGCCTAGAGGAACGAACAGTTCCTTGAGCGAGAACTTCATAGTTTACCTCGCCGAGTTGGCGTAACACTTCATAGGGGCCAAAGTACCGCCGAAGAAGCTTTTCAGAGCGCCCTCGTTGACGGATTGGGCTTCACACCCAAACATGTTCTCCGGGCTGGTAAGTGACATCCCTGTGGCGATGGTTGTAACGGCGAGCGTCTTTTTCTTGTTGATGCCGGATATGCTGCCGAGCAAGTTGGCGGGCGGCCTCGGCTTCGTGAACAAAGCGGTCGGCCCCCACGACAGTGGAGTTTTCACTACCAGGAAGCAGCATGGCGTCGAGCATTGTCATGGCCTCGCGACCATGGACTAAGCGAAATGGTGTGAAGTGAGTAGTCTCTTGCAGCGCGGTGTTATATGCGAACGTAACGTAAGGGAGTACTGCATCTCAGTTGCGGTGGTCGTCGTCGACATACATGGAAATAATGTCGGCGATCGTCTTATTTAGGCGCTCAGTGAGTCCATTAGTTTGGGGGTGATAAGCTGTTGTTCGTCGGTGACTCGTTCCGCTGAGTCGCATAACTTCCTGTGTCAGCGCCGAGGTAAAGGCCGTTCCTCTGTCAGTTATAACGACCGTGGGTGCGCCATGACGAAGCACGATGTTGTGCATGAAGAACGTGGCAATTTCCGCAGCTGTTCCGCGGGGAAGAGCTTTCGTCTCACAGTATCGACTGAGGTAGTCGGTGGCGACCACAATGTACCGGTTACCCAGCGAAGACTCCGGAAAGGGGCCGAGTAAATCCATGCCGACTTGGTAGAAAGGAACTTGTGGTGGATCAATAGGCTGCAAAAGTCCGGCCGGCTTAGTCGACGACGTCTTGCGACGTTGACACTCGCGGCAAGTTCGGACGTAGCGTTTCACAACCTCCGCGAGCTTGGGCCAGTAATATTTTTGCCGTATGCGGGCCAACGTTCGGGAGAAACCAAGGTGACCAGAGGAAGGATCATCGTGGGACGCCTGCAAGACTTCATCGCGAAAGGCATTAGGGATAACGAGCAGATAGGCAGGCTCTGTCGACCTATAGTTCTTTTTGTACAGGATACCCTCCCGTAAGCAGAATGATGACAGGCCGCGTCAAAAGATGCGGGGCGGAGTCTGAGCGCTTCCTTCGAGATATTAATCAGAGACCGTAATTCAATGTCGTCTCGTTGGCGGTGAGCCAGGGTGGACGCGGAAATGACCCCAAGGAAAAGGGAATCGTCATCGAGGTCCACGGGACTGGCAGGAAGTGGGGCACGGGACAAACAGTCTGCATCACTGTGCTTTTGCCCTGATTTATACACGATGGTGACATCAAATTCTTGCAGTCGGAGGCTCCAGCGTGCGAGTCGCCCTGAGGGATCCTTGAGATTTGCCAACCAACACAGCGAGTGGTGGTCGCTCACCACTCGGAAAGGGCGGCCATACAAATAGGGTCGAAATTTCGTTACTGCCCACACAATAGCTAGACATTCTTTTTCGGTGGTGGAATAGTTCACCTCAGACCGTGATAACGTGCGGCTTGCGTAAGCGATTGCGCGTTCGACACCATCCTGCCACTGTACAAGTACCGCACCAAGGCCAACGTTACTCGCGTCTGTGTGCAGTTCTGTGTCAGCGGCCTCATCGAAGTGCCCAAGTATGGGTGTATTCTGAAGACGCGTGCGTAGCTCTTCAAAGGCATGTTGTTGCTCCCGACCCGAGACGAACGGTTCGTTATCTTTGGTGAGGCGAGTAAGGGGCTCAGCTATTCGGGAGAAGTTCTTCACAAAGCGCCGATAGTAGGCGCAGAGACCCAGAAAACGGCGCACACTTCGCTTGTCAGCAGGAATGGGAAAAGAAGCGACGGCGGCAGTCTTGTCGGGGTCTGGACTAACGCCCTTGGCGCTCACAATGTGGCCCAAAAACTTCAGCTCCTGGAAAGCGAAGTGACATTTCTCGGGCTTAAGGGAGAGACCAGCTGAACGGATAGCTTCGAAAACAGCGCGTAAGCGGCTGAGGTGTTCTTCGAAAGTGTCGGAGAAGATGACAACATCATCCAGGTACACAAGACACGACTGCCATTTGAGATCAGAAAGCAGTGTCCATCATCCGTTGGAAAGTTGCCGGAGCTGAGCATAGGCCGAAGGGGAGCACCCTGAATTCGTACAAACCGTCCGGGGTAATAAATGCGGTCTTCTCCCGGTCACGTTCGTCCACCTCTATCTGCCAGTGGTGGTGGTGAAAACTTTTATTTTAGGAAAAAGAGTTTGTGAGCCACAGAGTGGCCCCGCTACATGGTCGGCGTCCCTAGTCCGGGACACCGCACGACGAGGCCCCGTCTCTCGCCCGTTTCACCAGAGCCCTTTGGGACTCAAGCGAGGAGCAGTTGAGGAGGGCAGTCTCCCATGCCTCTCTGGAAGGGGTAGGGGAAGGGGGGAGGTGGGGATTTTGAGTACATGCCCACACCATGTGGGAGATATCACAGGTCTCCCCACAGTGTGGGCATCGCCCATCCGTGTTAGGATCGTAATGTTTTATTATTGCAGGACAGAGTAGAGTACCTGCCTGCAGGCGCCTTAAAGTTCGCTCCTCCGTCTTACTCATCCCTTTTGCAGGGGCCGGGAAAAGGCGGTGGTTGTCGTTATAATGTGTTAATATTTCCCTGAATCGCAGCAGCGGCTGGTTAGTCTCCGAGCCAGAAGAGCTGGGATGAGGAGCCCGGTGAGTAAGCGCTCGGGCAGCCGCGTCAGCGGCCTCATTACCTCGTAAGCCCTGGTGGCCAGGAGCCCAAATGATTCGTTTGGGTGTTGGATCAGTGGCAGTCCGTCGTAGAATACAAGCAGCTAAGGGGGAGATCTCCCCTGCCAAGTAATGTTCACATGCTTTTCGGGAGTCCGTGATGATTATTCTCGAATTGGCGTGGGCGGCAGCAACCGCTATCGCTACTTCCTCGGCCCGCATTGAATTCGGGGCTCGAAAGGAGAGTCCATCAACGTGCATTTCCTGGTGAACGACAGCGGCCGAGTAAAATCCCGTGGGCGATGGCCCTGCTACGTCAACATAATATACACCGGGTCGGGAGCCGTGTTGTCTCTCAAGAGCCCGAGCCCGCGCTTGTCGTCTGTTTTCATGCATGTCGGTGTCCATGTTACGGGGAAGCGGGGAGACCCAGAGCATATGGCGCCATAGTACTGGGATACGCTCCGCCTCCTCTGGAGTGCAGTCGTGTTGGATGTGTAAGCGGTTTAGCAGGCGGCGCCCAGGAGCCGTCTGCGTGAGCCGCGTGTATTGGTTCACGAGGTGGGCCTCCCGCAGCTCCTGGTAGGAGTTTAGCACCCCCAATGCCTTGAGTTTGGCATTAGAGGTAGCCACCGGGAGATCCAGGGCTCGCTTAGTTGCCTTGCGGATGACGGCGTCTATTCGCGCCTCGTCTTGCTTAGTAGTGCGGAGATATGGCACGGCGTAGAGGATCCGGCTAGTCACGAAGGCATAGACGAGCCGAAGCGCGTCCCTGCCCCGCAGACCACCCCGCTTGTTGGAAACGCGGCGGATCATGCGCCTTACCTGTTCGCCTACTCTCTTGAGTTTCGCAATTGTGGAGTCCGGTCTGAGTCTCTGGTGAATGAAAAGGCCCAGAATACGGAGCTCCTCCACCTCTCTAATAGGACCTCCTGACAGAGAGATGTGTATTGCTGTCCTATCCTTTGGGTTCGCTCTGACATGCAGAAGCTCTGATTTCGCTGGAGCACATTGGAGCCCACAGTCATTAGCATACGCATCGACTATGGAAGCAGCCTGCTGAAGGCGGTCCTCCATGTCCCCAAGGCTCCCCTGAGTGGTCCAAACTGTAATATCATCTGCATATAACGCGTGTTGAATGCCTTCCACCCGGGCCAATTGGCTTGGGAGGCGCATCATAGCAATGTTGAACAGGAGCGGTGATAACACTGCTCCCTGAGGGGTACCCCGTGTTCCCATCATGTAAGGGCCGTATTCCTCGCCCTCAATCCGAAGAAAGGCCTGGCGATTAGACAAGAAATCTCTTACATACGCGTAGGTCCTAGCCCCACAATCGGTAGAACTCAAGTTGGCCAGGATGCTTCCGTGTTTCACATTGTCGAAAGCCCCTTTCAGATCAAGGGCGAGGATGGCTTTGCCATTGTGTTGCATAGTTGTGGGTCGTATTACATCCCTGTGCAGCTGGAGAAGGACATCCTGTGCAGACATGTGAGGGCGAAACCCGAACATGGTGACTGCAAAGAAGCCCTTACTCGCCAGGTATGGAGAGAGGCGATCCCGTACCATCGTCTCCATAAGCTTGCCCGCACATGAGGTCAGTGATATGGGCCTCAGGTTGTCCCTATTCACGGCCTTACCTGTTTTAGGGATAAACGTCACAAGTGACGTTTTCCACTCGGGAGGGAGTGGACGCCCGTCCCAGATCTGGTTGATGTATTCTAATAAATGAAGGTAGGCTGAGTCCGGTAGGTTCGCCAACAGGTTCACTGTTATGTGGTCCCGTCCCGGAGCCGTACCCCGGCGCATTTTTGCTAAGGCCGCCTTAAGGTCGTGCAACTCAAAAGGGGCATCGAGTGTTTCATTAGGCCTGCCAGAGTACATGTACTGTGGCCCAGGCGGGTCCTCCATACGACAGAGATATCTGTCGCACAGAGTGTCCGCAAGTTGCGCCGTCGTACCTTGGAACCCTTGCAGAGCCCGCCGGAGCTGCTTTTGCGTCTCCCCTCTCGTTTGGGAGGGGTCGATTAGACTGCTTAAGAGACGCCACGTCCCCTTAGAGCTCATCTGATGAGCTGCGGCGTCGCAGCGTGCTATCCAATTTGAATCTGAGAGCTCGGCAGCATACGCTGCAGCCTGCTCTGTGAGTTTGGCTATGCGGTCGCGTAATTTGCGATTAGTTTTCTTCTTTTTCCACCGTTTAGTTAAGCTCCGGCGCGCCTCCCACAAATGCAGGAGGTGGGTGTCCACTGCGGGGATCTCTTCGGTGGTTTGTAGTGTTGTGACGTGTTGTTTCTGAATGTTGTATATGTGGTTAGCCCATTCCGCGTAGCCGCCGGAAAATAGTACGGAAGGGATAGTGTGATTCCGGAATTTGTGCCAATCGGTCAGCTTGGCCTGACCCCATTTTTTGCGCGCTGCCTTTGCCTCGAGTGTAATCCGGAGAAGGAGGTGATCGCTGCCTAGAGAATCTCCCAAGTTCTCCCATGCAGCCGCTCTAGCATTTTTAACGAGAGAAAGGTCTGGACACGTGTCGCGGGTTACCGAATTCCCCACTCGAGTGGGATACGCCGGGTCCGTGAGCAACGTGAGGCTGAGGGTGGAGATGAGCTCCGCCAGCTTACGTCCTCTTGCCTGTTCGAAGTGGTAGCCCCAATGAAGGCTGGGAGCATTGAAGTCTCCAACGATCACTAGAGGCTCTTTGGCGGCCAATTTTATCGCGCGAAGGAAGATTTCATTGAAAGTTACGCGCGGCTTACGCGGAGGGTAGTATATGTTGAGGATATGTATTGACGGGTCGCGGCGTCTGAGAGGCAGTACTCGGACCATTGTATATTCTTGCTCGGTACTCAAGTCTAAGTCGACCTGAACTACGGTGTAAGCCTTATTCACCAGGATGCACGTAGAGGGGCCCCCCTGAAAGGTGCTGTAGCCTGATAATTTAGCGTCTATGCCGGGCTCCTGTAGGGCAATGAGCGCCGGCATGTCACCTAGGGACTGCAGGTAAAGCTGGTAGCCGCTGCGTAAATCGAGTGATGAAAAGTATCTGGCGTGGCGCAGACGGTCTAGGGAGTCATCAATGCGCGGCAAAGGATAAACGTGTTTCTTAGTGACTTTGTTCAGACGTCGGTAATCAACACAAAACCGGAGGGTCCCATCTCTCTTTGCAACTAGGACCACAGGCGACGCCCACGGGCTCTTCGATGGCTGGATCACGTCGTCGCGGAGCATTTCTTGAACTTGCCTTCGAGTTGCATCCCGTTCCTTTGAAGATATCCGGTACGGCGACTGGCGTAATGGTCTCTGGCTTTCATCAACTATAATTCGATGTTTTGTTATCGGCGTTTGCCTAACTCTGGAGGTTGACGCAAAACAGTCCTGGAAAGAGTCAATGACAGTCTGCAGGTTGCGTTTTTGACTAGGCAGGAGATTCGGGTTCACGTCGAGTTTAACCGGAGCATTCGTTGATTCCACGGACTTCGTAGTCCCTGTCAACGCGTACTCTCCGGCGCATTCCCCGAGTTCTTCAAAATAAGCAATCGTTGTGTTGGCCGCTAAACGTTGGGGTTCACAACCGAAATTTGTTATCAGTAGTTCGGCTCGCTTATTGTTCAGTTCTATAAGCCCGCGAGCTACACACACTTGCCGACCCAGGAGCAGTGACATGTTGGCTTCAGCGATGCCATGAGTGCCGGCGCTGTCATCGCACTCCACAGTTACTAGCATGGTGGTTCTCGACGGAATCACCACGTTATCATCGCAGACCCGCAACTTAGTCCTGCGTTGCTGCGGTTCGTCGCCAACAGTACGGTGTGCGGCAAACGAGACGATCAGCTCCTTAAAGTCGATGACAGCCCCATATTCCTGTAGGAAATCCAGACCGAGAATCAGGTCTTTAGAACACTCAGGAAGCACATCAAAGCAGCCGGGGAAAGTGACGCCGCGGATCTGAATTCGTAAGGTGCAAACGCCGGTCGGCGTCACAACATGGCCGCCGGCTGTGCGGATCTGGGGCCCAGTCCAAGGTGTCAAAACCTTTCTAAGGGTCGTGGCTAGCCGGCTGCTTATCACAGAGAAATCAGCGCCGGTATCTACCAGTGCGGTTACTTCACAGTTATCGGCGGTTACTGGAATTTCCGTAGAAGCCAACTGCTGGCTCTTCGTCGGCGGTGGGCTCGTCGGGTCAGGTGGTCGTTGGTCTCGTCGTCGCTGCAGATCGTCGAGTGGAGGCTCTTGTTTCTTTCTAGCTGCGGCGGCCCTACCCCCAGAGGACGCCGTCTTCAGTTTTCCCGCCGTGGGGACCTGCCTCTGAATTCGCCAGAGGTCGACGGGCGGCTGGAAGAAGAGAGTCTTCTGGGCGATGGGGATCGAGACTGGCGTCGCGGCACGGTCTGAGCCTGCACGTTGGACGTCAGGTATTGTTCAATCTCCTGGGGTCGCTCGCCGTAGCGTGGTCGAGGAGCGTCTGAAGCGAAACCCCTTAAACCCATCCGACGGTAGGGGCAGTGGCGCAAGATGTGGCCGGGCTCACCGCAGTGGTAGCAGAGTGGCCGGTTCCTCGGCGTTCGCCACATGTCCGCTTTACGCATGGCGGGCCGGAATTCCTGCGGCACGGTGGTGGGCACAGTTGGACGTGGGTACTGCACAGCCGGCACAGGTGAAAAAGCTTGTGCCACTGCCGCAGGCCGTCGAAGTGCCTCGCTGTAGGTCATGATGTAGGGTTGCGGCTGCGGCTCCGGAACAACTGGTGCTGGCTGCACCACTCGACGGATTTCATCCCGTACCACGTCCGACAGGGCGGCGACGCTGGCCTGTGGAGCTTCGAAGCGGAGTTTCGCGAGTTCTTCGCGAACGATGCTCCTTACAAGGTCTCGAAGATCTTCAGGAGGCAACGTCGTAGGCGTGCAGGTTTGAGCGGCTGCCATACTAGCCTGCCGGCCGTACTGTGCACCGCGTTCCTGCAACGAACGTTCCATGCTCACTGCCTCCTTCGTAAAATCGGCCACTGTCCTTGGAGGGTCGCGGACAAGTCCAGCAAACAGCTGCTCCTTAACGCCCCGCATCAGGTGCCGCACTTTCTTTGCCTCGGCCATAGCAGGGTCGGCTCGACTGAAGAGGCGCATCATGTCCTCAACGAACATGGTGACGCTCTCATTAGGCTGCTGCGATCTCGAGTGCAGAGCGACTTCCGCCTTCTCTTTTCGTTCACTGCTGCCGAATCTCGCCAGCAGCTCGCGACGAAAAACCTCCCAGGTGGCAAAAGAGGACTCGTGGTTCTCGAACCAGATCTTTGCCGAGTCCTCTAGCGCGAAGTAAACGTTCCTCAGCTTGCGCTCACCGTCCCACTGGTTGAAGGCTGCCACACGGTCGAAACTGGCCAACCAGTCTTCAACATCCTCGAACCTGTCACCGTGGAACGTCGGCGGTGACCTGGGCGCGTGAAGTAAGAAGGGAGTGTCAGCTCCAAAATGTTGAGTGGTCTGGCTAGCTGTGGTTGATGTCATATCTCTTGCCGGTTTTGTCAGGCCGCTGAACTCTGGCTGTAGGCCTCGCAGGCGGCGGCTCGCTTTGTGGACGGGGGTTGTGTCCACGCACTGAGGGCTGGCTTCAAAGGTGTCTTCAGAGTCAGTGTACATGGGACGTTACCCAGCCGGCTCCACCAAATATGTCACGGCTATACAGTCGGGACAGCCAGGTCACGTTTTACTGAACAGCGCCAGGTAGCAGCGAACTCCCGAGCGGAACCCGAAGAAGAGACGACGAAGAAGCCCTGCCCGCCACCATGGCTAAGGCTAGCCAGGATGGCGGTTGAGACAGTTCGGCCAGGAGACGGCGCCACGAGAATGTCCAGGAATGTGGCAATATTATTTCTCAAGAAATTTGAATAAATTGTTTCAGTTTGTTATCGCTTTGTGGCGTTGATTAACGTCCCAAAGCGACTCTGGCTATGAGCGCAGGGTTCCGGATATGTTCCACCACCTGGCGCTCTTTAACGTGCACTGTCATCGCACAGTATACGAGCCTCTATTATTTCATCCGCACTAAAATTCGACCGCCGCGACAATCGAAATTTGTCGGGTGAATAAACATTAAAGCGGATGCATTACTGGTCGATTGAAGCTAAAAGTTCACCGGTGCCGCAATTTGACCTTCAAGTGGAGGATCGGTGGAGATGCGTCAGCCGTGTGACATATCTTCTCTCTTTTCCTCTTTTCCTCCTTTATTCCTTCACTTAAGGCGCGGTTCAGTCGTCCATTGAGATGTGAGACTGATACTGCGCGATTTCCTTTTCTGAAAAACCAATTTTTATTTATCATTTCTTTAATTCCCTCTTCCAACCCTTCACCTACGGCGCGATTCGGAACTCCACCGAGATATGCGAGACAATTACGGCGTACATCCTTTCCTCAAAAAAATGTCTCCCTCTCCCGTAACCGAGAGTAGAGTAAGCACGAAATGTTTACGGGCATAACACGAAGCGTACGTGGACACGACGAGACGCAGGCCTGACAAGAAAGTATATGCAGCGCGTTCGAAACTGTCTGAAGTGCGTACAGGCGATAGCGTTTTCCGCACCACTTTGCCAAGGTGACACTGGTGACGTCACCACTGGATTACGCCACAAATAATTGATGAAATAATGACAAATTACTAATTAGGGGCTGAATACTGATTAATGACTAAATAATAATTAACTGCTAATTAATGACGCTTGAGCTTCGCCTTTAGGAGTGGAACGCGACAGCGTGTTGTAGCGCTGCCAGGCAGTCCACGGAACGCAACCACCCGATCGGCGCGATGCCTTGCCCTTTGAACGCAACGCTTTTTGAGGAAAGGAAATGGGCGGTAATTCTCTGTCATCTCGGTGGACACCCGAACCGCACCGTACAGGAAGGGAGGAACGCCACCACCCGTTCGGTGCGATGCCTTGCCGTTTGAACGCAGCGCTTTTTGAGGAAATGAAATGGGCATTAATTCTCTGTCAGCCCACAATATTCTAATTATCTGGACCCCAGCCCACTCGGGTCTGGTTGGAAACGAGGCCGCCCACAGGCTCGCCCGCTCCTCCACCCCGGGGAGCCGTGGACACCTCATACGAATTCAGCACTAAAGAGGAAACCAATACCTTTAATAGCATCACAGACATTCAGAAAAAGAACAAAAGGATCTATCCTCCTCCGGATAGATCGCTTAGCTCGGCTGAGGCCTATGACCGGAGAAGACTCCAAGCTAGAAACTTCGCATCCCCGCTCTGGAGGAGCTGGACAGGAGGTGACACGAGGGAGGATGCGGAGGTGTGCGAGTTCTGCGGGCATACCGCTACACTCGAACACATACTATGGAGATGCCCCAGTGCCCCAGGATATGGCATAATCTATAATGCAGAGGAATGGGAGACCTTAGCGATACGCTATCGCTACAATGATACGCTACCCGCCTTGCAGCAGAAGCTGCGCGACTATATCGTTGCTAGTCTTCCAGCTGCGACGCTGCCCCTCCCCGGACGCCTGCGTGAGGACCCGGAGGGGCACGGGTCTTCTTCTGGCGGAAATAGAGTTTCTTCACTCTGTCATCTCAGTGGACACCCTCACCGCACCTTACAGGAAGGGAGGAACGCCACCACCAGTTCGGCGCGATGCCTTGCCCTTTGAACGCAACGGTTTTTCAGGAAAGGAAATGGGTCAGTCGTCCTCTGTCATCTCGGTGGACACCCGAACCGCACCGTACACGAAGGGAGGAACGCCACCACCCGTTCGGAGCGAAGCTACTGGCGCTTGTATGCCGGTCCTGTGGGAGGGCTTAGATAGTCTCGTTAAATCTCGTACAGTGCCCGAACGTTCTCGTTTCAGGGCCCGGATGAGTGGAATTCAGTGTCCGGGTGTTGGCTTCCGCTCTCGGGTTGACGGACCACACTGCCGACAAGGGGAGCTAGAAGCATTTCATGCTTAAAACGAAACAAAACATTGGCGTTAGCGTTGACAACGTTGTAGAGTCCGTTAATTTTCACAAAAGGAGGCACACAACTGACTCCCTGCGTCAGTGGACACCTCAGTCTCGCCATCGTGTACCGTGCGCGGAATTGGTGTCCACCTGCGAAACCTACTTTCACTAAATATTCCGTGACCCGCCGCGGTGGCTGAGTAAGGCGCTCGCTTATGTAGCCGTGGTAACCGGTATCGAACCCGGCCGCGGAGGCCGAATTTCGATGGAGGCGAAGCGCAAAAGGCGCCCGTGCGTTGTGCAATGTCAGTTCACGTTAAAGAACCCCAGGTGGTCGAATTTATTCCGGAGCCCTCCACTACGGCACCTCTTTCTTACTTTGTTCTTTCACTGCCTCCTTTATCCCTTCCGTACAGCACGGTTCTGGTGTCCACCGAGAAACGTGAAACAGTTATTGCGCCATTTCCTTACCTGAAAACCAGTATTCAAGTTCAATTTTCAGACATTCCGTGCTTAGCAATGCTCAACCGCCAGCAATTTTTGTTTGTTTTCTTTTTCTATGGAATGCATCGCTTTCACCTCACCCACAAACATATAGAACAAAGAAACACGGGGATGGCTCTCTGTCGAGCTCCAACCTGAAAATGCAAGCCAGCTGTTTCTTCAGGCCAGGGCGGCAGCGACGACCGCAGCGTCTCTAAACTAAGGACTGGAACCACCTCTCAGGACCATTGAACCCTTAATAGTGTGCATAATAAATGTTTACAATTAATACTACTGCTGCAGCAAAGCATGTTATTTCTTTTTTTGATCTCGCCGCTCAACAAAGAAAAGTTACCTAAACACCAGCAAGAGTAAAAAAGGAACACCTCTCACAATCACAGCACGATCTTTTTTGCAACTAATGTAAATCAGAAGAATGCCGCCTTCGGAGGCTACAAACTATGTCGTTTAATAATTCAGCGACGCTTCACGCCATTGAGCCCGAGTTCTTTTCCGCACAGTGCAAATTCTGTGGCCAGAAGGCAAACTTATGCCATATGGCATGGGCTTGTCAGGAAAATAACAGTATTGACATCATAATTCAGCCAACGCGGGAGGGCTGGGAGGAGGCCCTGTCCAGCTCGGACCTTGTGGAACAACGAGCACTCGTCGCCAGGGCACGGGCAGCGGCATTTACCAACGGCGTCCCGGACTAGGGACCCGATCAGCCTTCCCTTGAACTAAGCCATTGTGGTTTAAATAAACGTTTTCATCATCATCATCAAATTATGTGCAGTATAGATATGTGAAAGAGTGCGTGGGGTGGTGATGATGATGATGTCCTCAGGCTTTTTCTTCTTTTGACTTGCTGTTCCTTCTTCTTACTAGTAGTTCCGTCGGCAGCTCGACCAGCACATTCTCGCCCTCCGGCACCACGTTCCTCGGGCGTTCTTTTTGTGCACGGCAGCCGGCCTTTTTTGAACTCTAGCAGCTGTCCACGACGGTCTACGGCAAGTAAGAAGGCCTTTTTATTCGCACCCTTATTACGCACTTCGTAGCGTTCGTTAAATTCGATTCCTCTGGAGCCGTCCGGCAACTCTGTCTGGTGTGAGGCGTAGGACACCGGGCTGTTCGAATTCATTCGAGGGTGATCTGTTCCAAGGTATTGTTTCCAGATTTCCTGGTTGCAGTGGTTATTTTCCCGCTGTAGTCACGGTGCAGGATGTAGTAAGTACAGAACGCTGGCAGATTGGGGTGTTATGACACCTTGTTGGATTTGATAATCCGTTCTCGTGGAGCACCTCAGCTCGGCTAAGCTGGGCCTTAAACGATCACCTTCTAATCAGTGCATTACGTGAGAACGTAAAGTTTGCTTGGAACCATGGAATTGAAAGCAGCTGTAATTCTAGTGGTCTCGAAGACGCTTCCGGTCATTTTTGTTGCACTTAATGCATTAAGTCGCAACACTGACGGCATGATGCAAAGCACTAAAGTGATTTAAATGCTCCCAGGTCAGTACTGCTTCTCTGAAAGCCTGTCGCCAACGTTGCAACGACTGTCGCTATCATCAGCTGTCTTCTACCGGAGTCACCAGTGCGTCCCACGTGCGTTGCAGTAGGTCTAGGTCTAGATGTTAACATCATCCGTTCTTGTTCTCGCATGACCTCGTGCCAGATTCAAGGCGTGGATTTTCTAAACCTATATCATAATGTCCCCGTAACATTCTTCCTTTGGATATATATCCAGCATATTCAGTCGACATTGCGCACCCTCTAGTATGTATTTAGATCGCACAAGTAGCTACCCCTAAGATCGGAAAGTGTTAGTGGTTAGAACGCTGGTCTACTGAGCCGAAAAAATTACCGAAAACACTTTGGTTGGTTGGTTTATGTGGTTTAACGTCCCAAAGCGACTGAAGCTATGAGAGACGCCGTAGTGGAGAGCTCCGGAAATTTGACCACCTGGGGTTCTTTAATGAAAACACAAGGCTTTCGCCAAGCACACTTTAAACTCCCCCGAAATTCTGGTGTGCTTGGGGAAAGCCTTGTAGTCAGCCCACCGCCACTTCCCCGAACAGTTTGGCACGTCGCGGGCTTCCCGCATGTGCGGTTTTTATTGTCTTTGGTGACTGTGGTCTTCATTTCGATTGTAGTTTTAGAGCGCTGCTGTGTGGCGCCCGTTTGGCGTCGCAGTCGCTGTTGTCCGTTCGGCGTTCATTGTGTTGATTGGCGTTGGCTTGACGTTTTACACACCGATCATTTAAAGGAAAGGAACCACTCATAACTGGCTCCCTGGATCAGTGGACGCCTGCATCGCGCTTTTTGTGTTGTTATTGCGGCTGCAAAAGCCGTTGCCTAGCAACCATCCCGGTGGACACACGAACCGAACCGTATACGTAGGGAGGCAGTTGGAGTGAAAGAAGAAAGAGAGGGGCCGCAGTGAAGAAAATGAATTTGAGGAATGGAAATTACGGAGGAGGTTGCGCCGCTGCGTGGAGGTGAGGCCACAGTTGGCACTATTCCAGCGCAAGGACGGACTCCGCGAGCATGGACCCTAGCACGGACCCTAGCACGGACGGACACCACGAGCATGGACGGACGCGGCGGCCGTGTTTCGATGGATGCGAAGCGCAAACTGCGCCCGTGAGCTGTGCGATGTCAGCGCACGTTAAAAGTCCCCAGGTGGTCGAAATAATTCCGGAGCCCTCCAATGCAGCACCTCTTTCTATCTTCTGTGACTCCCACCTTCCTCTCTCCCGATACAGCGCAGTACAATTACTCTGCCATTTCCTGTCCTCAAAAACCTATTTTCAATTTAAGCGCATTCTTCTCCACTTACTAGACTTTTGTGTTAGCACTACGCTCTTCTGCTAAGAAATATTAAGGCAAAAGCCTTTAATGCCTCATACTGTCGTTAGCAGACGCGTCGGCAGGAGTGTCTCAAAGTGTCGACAGACGCGTCGGCAGCAGTGTCTCAAGGAGTGTCTCAAAGTGTGGAATGTGTGGATCAAAGCAGGCATTGAATGCTGCCTCAATGCAGTCCAGCTAAATTAAACTTAACAGACCACCGCAATACAACAAATATGAAGGAGCGTGCAAGCATCCACACCTAACCACAAGTTTTTATTTATTCTGGAAAGCTGTTGTCAATATGGCGCACTTCATTGTCAATTTCATTATACACGTGTGCATGTTTCGCGTTTTTTTTTATTACGCAGGCTCCACAAACAAAATATTTATGTTCTTAGAAATATGGCAGAAAAAAGATAACAGGAAATTAGTAGGACAAGTTTATTGGCGGTTGACATTGCTTAGGGCAGTCGCTGTTATTTGCCTACCTTCCGGAAGGTTCTCATTCCAAAGCGCCGCTTTGAGGGCAGCCTGCATTTAAAATGCCTAAAGTATGCCGATGTTCAAGGATGTGTTTTCTAATCCTCAGCACGAGCAAGCACTGATGGACAGGCATTGCCGAGGTGTAACATCACCGCCGAGGCTTCGGAGTGGCAACGACAGGATCCCTCCCGAGACATGGTTCGCGCAGCTGGCGGCTAATGCAGCACGTAGGCCACCGACCCATCCATGGCCAGCCGCCATGGATCCAAGCAGTCCAGCAAATATTGGTGAGCCAATCAGTGATGAACAGAGAGTTTACAACCTGATGTTGGCGATGTCAGTGCACGTTAAAGCACCCCAGGTGGTCGAAATTTCCGGAGCCCTCCACTACGGCGTCTCTCATAGCCTTAGTCGCTTTGGGACGTTAAACCCCATAAACCAAACCAAACCGATGTTGTAAACAATGGCGAGAACACGTGACGTCGTGAGAAGTAGCCCCGCTCATCTGAACAGGGCAAGTATATAGCGCCAGAAAAAATAATCCTGACCTTACGAGTCCGCGCATCTTAAAGCTAACCAGTGAGATAACAGAAATACAGTTGTCTTGCAGTTATGGTGGTGTACCATTCATCATCTTCTTATCCCAATGCGAAATGGAGAAACCATCGCAAGAAGGCTCGTGTACATAGGATCCTGCCCACCGTTAGTCATTGAGAGCATGGGCATGTGCGGATTGCAGGCATATGGCGTCAAAAGCAGCCATCATAAACCGCGTTTCCAGCACATGAGCCTTCGCTTTTTTTTTCACCTTTTAAAGCGCAGCTCTTTGGCGTCCGTTCCTGGGTTTCGCGTCGTCGTCGGCGTCGGCCTCGTAACCAGCTCCGCCCCCAATGTCATGCTTTTCAATTGGTCGAAATGCTCGTGACGTCGCAGTGCGCGAATTTCAAATGGGGCCAATTGTACTTTGGCTAGTAACCATGCAACCAATCAAAGGGATCGTATAGTGATGCTGCAACTAAGTTGGACTGAGTTTAGTTAATTGCTTAATTAATCAATTAGCCTAATTAATATAGAGGAGAATGAAGAGGGCAGAAGAAAAGAAAGACGCGCGCCGCAGCGACAACAGCGTCCGCGGAAGGAGACGCTGCTGAAAAAAAAAACAGATAAGTACGAAGCCGCGTTCCCACTACCACCACGCACTTCCCCACTCAGTAAGACGTTGCTCGTTTCATATACGTTGTGTCGAACATCCTAGACAGTTCCAACAATTGACAGGTTAATGACAGAACACGATGGATAGAAATGCAATAATGTAAATATGAAATAGCCTAATTAACCTTTCTAGTTAGACCGCATAAATCTATAAAACCGAGAACGAAATTGGTCGAGTTGGGGAATCGAACCAGGGTCTCCGGAGTGCGATACGAGCACGCTAGCCACTCCGTAATGCCAGCTGAATGGTTTGGAATGAACAAAGGCGCGTCTAGCTAATACGGCGTCTTCGTTCACTCCCATCTTCCCCCTTCCCCTTACGGCGAGGTGCAGGTGTCCACCCAGATATGCGAGAGAGATACATTTCCTTTCCTCAAAAAATAAATTTACCGTCCAGCAAGGCGTACAGCCGAATTGGCGATGGCGTTCTGTGGACTCCCTGGCAGCGTTGCAAGACGCTGTCGCGTTCCACTCTTACAGGCGAAGCTTAACATGTTAACCACACATCAGTAACACACGCAGACAGCCAATGGACGCGTCATTCGCTGGAAGCACTTGATTCATCATTCACAACCACATTCTTAACGTACGCTCCCTTGCCGCACATGCCAAGGACGTACACCACGATCACATTCTGCGCCATTCCTCTGTACTTTGCTTTGCTGAAACCTGGATGGATCCCGAAGAGCCTCTCGAAATCATAGATTTCCTATACTGCTGTGGTGCTCGCAGAGACCACAACAGAGCGGCGGGAGTCGCTATCTACTTGCGCACAGGTCTCTCTGCAATACCAGTCGAAATGTTTGGCACGTCACATGAACTTGGCGAACTGTGCGCCGCAAAGTTGCCCAACGGCTTGCTGGTAGTAGCTGCCTACTTCGCCCCTACCGCACTCACGAAAGACGTCGTGCACTTCCTGCAACTCGCATTAACCGTCCATCGATCCACACCGATGTTAGTAGTGGGGGACTTTAATGTTGACATAAAGACAAACAGCAATTTCCTAACACTTATGCGGGAGAACATCCCGTTCCTCTCGCTCGTAACGCGTCCCACGGCTGTGACAACCTCGCGAGGCACTTGTATAGATCTCGTCTTTGAGAATCAAGCATTGGTGTACCAAGTCGAACATATATCACTCTATTTCTCCGACCACAAAGCTTCATTCATGACTGTCAAGAACTGTTAGTGGAATCTTTGTTAAAGGAATACGTGTGAAAAAAAAAAAAAAAACTCTGTGATAGTGCATACATGTGTTGCTCGATTTCTTTGCCTCAATCTATCGAAAAGGTGAAACAGCTTTTTGCTGCGCTCAAATTTCGCATTAGGAAGTAACGTAATCGTCGGTAATTTTTTTCTCTCTCTTTATTCTCTGCCAAAAGGTGCGTGGGCACGCTTTAGCAAGGTTTACTGACACTCGAGAAAGAAATTTGATAATGCCTTGATATCCTTAACGAGAACGCCTTAGTGGCACGAAGGTGCCACTACGACGCGGCGAGAGGATTTACGTTGCTCGTTCTCATAGGCTTTGTTAATTGGCGACAAGCATTGGTGGCTTTAATCGGTTACCTTCATTAAGTATACGACATTGCCCGCTCTGCAACATACTCTGCGTTGCGAGGCGCTCACAGAAGGAATCGATTTATCGCCCTCAAACCAAACTTCTCCGTGGTCGAAGCGCTTGGTTCTTAACCCAAGGGGCAAGGGTTTCGCTTCCCTGCTTGCCATTTTTATTTAGAGTGCAGTTGCTGTTCTTTATTGTTGTGCACTACGCAATCGCGGTGTAAGGACGTCCCAACCCTGAAGGTCAATGAGGAATTGTATAGCAACTTCACCAGTGTTTTACTTTGAGACCGTTCTGGGCTGTTTTAATTGCCCCCGCTAGGTATTGCGGTTGCAGGGTGGAATGGCCATCGACGAATTGGAACATTGTTCTCAGGCCACGGTGCATCCTAAAACTAACCATTGAATAAGAGTGTCATACGTGCGCTTCTAACTTTCCGCAGGTTACGGGAAGATTATGAAAATATTTATTGTATTAAATGTAGGGGGCGGGGAGAGGAGGGTGGTGGTTAGATATACATTAAGGCCTATCTTCGTACACTTTCTGCCCCTCAGGTACGTTATTGGCGTTATCAGGGAGCCATGAAACTCTTGCAGATTCCCGGAGCTCTCAAGATACTCGATGTATTAGAACTTTTGAATTAAAAGCTTCACCACGGAACCTCGTGCTTCGATCGCCATGTGCCCAGTTTTCACCTTCAAAAGACCTTGAGCTTCGAAAGCGAAGGGGCAAACTGACCATCTGGGACAGAGGACCCCATAGTAGCGCTTTAAGCTACGGAACCAATATCGCTGGGAAAGACGCGGGTTCGATCCCGGCCGTGGCGGTTGAATTTCTTTGGAGGAGAAATTCCAGACGCCCATCTACTGTGCGATGTCAGTGCACGTTAAAGAACCCCAGGTGGTCGAAATTTCCGGAGCCCTCCACTACGGCGTCTCTCATTGCCTTAGTCGCGTTGGGACGTTAAACCCCATAAACTTAACCAAACCAATGTAGCTGGAGCTTGGAAAGCAAAGGAAAGGCGCATGACTGCCCTCTTCTAACAGTGGACACTTGAGTCGTGCTTTAGGCTACGTGACGGTATTGCCGTATGTGCGCTGCATACGTTGGCATTGCCAAAACGCGGTGCTGAAGTCATAGGCCGTCGGCGTTCGTTGTGTTCATTAGCGTTGGCGTTGACCACGTTTTGCACTCCGGTCATTTTAAGGAAAGTAAATGCGCATAATGGCTCCCTGGGTTAGTGGACGCCTGAATCACGCTAGTAGGTACGTGGGGTGATGAGAGACGTAGGCTGCATGCGTTAGCGCGAAAACGTTGTCGCAGACAAGCGGGATTGTTGTAATACGCCGCTGCGTTCACTGGGTGCGCAAACTCTCGCGATCAACCATTAACTACCACCTGCCAGGTTGGGTACGCTGTCTATCCAGTGTCCGGAACGCACTCAGTGTTACAGACGCCAAGCCGCTTATAGTTAGTTGCCCGATAAGCCATCGCTTTCGCTCTTTGACCAGGTTAAGCAGTAGTTGAACCGCAGCTGACTATTGTATAAGAATCTGTGCACATACAAAGATAATCGATTTCAAGAAGCTTTCAAGATGTTCAAAACTGCACTGCCTTCTTATAAGTGTGTTCTTCTTATGGACTTCTTCTAAACTAAATCGGTCTTTCGTATGTTATTCTGAGCGTTATTTAAATTCGTCACAGCTCCTTTAATCCTGCTTTAAGCACACTATTTTTGTGCCTACCTTGGTGCAACTGTTTTACAATTTCCTGGTCCGAAAGATATTACTTCTTTGTACTCTTCTTTCAGGAAGTTAAAATCCTTATATTATGCTATGTAATGTAAGGTAGGAGTACAACGCCACTGTTACAAAATTACAGTAAACAGAGACACCACCGGAAGTTAGTCCAGCTGTGTCTTCTGCTTAGCATGCTAATTTCATTCGATGTTACGCTATTCACTTTTCCAATGTCTAACGCATTTCCTTTTATGTTTATTTTTGCCCGTAGATAAGACCACGAAGGTTTCAGAGATCATCTTAAAGGATCAAAGCTGGTGAGTGGTGGTGCCACCTCCTGATATTTCTATTTTTAATGTTGTCCTCTTCAATTGCACAATTTGGAGACCTCGTACTGTATCGCTCGTGGCCCTTCTGCGAAAATATTTCAAATGTGTGTTTCATAGTTTTCAGTTAAAAGAATCTAAAGTGTGTGCCGCTAGAAGTTTTGGCGGCAGAAAAACCTGCCGAAATGAAAAAAACTTGGTAGGAAGATATTCGATGAAAAGAAAATTGGTTGGGACTCAGCTAAGGTTAAGCCTGGATATCTCGCAGCGCAAAGCTGCGGTCATGCTCATGGTTTAGCTTAGGGTTATGCTTTACGATTTAGCCTATGGATATGCTTACGGTTTAACTTATGGATATGCTGATTGTTTAACTTAAGGCTATGCTTATGATTTAGCCTATGATTATGCTTACCGTTTAACATATGATATGCTTTCGTTAGCTTATGGTTATGCGATACGTCTGCCTTGTGTAGTAAAATCGTGCTGCGTCATTCGGGCAGCCTTGGCTAAAAGGAGAGAAAGCGCTTCCCACCTTTTATCCATGCACCGCCTGGCAGAAGCTATTGCTTTAAAGCCGGCCACCGCGATAAACACGCGCTTGCGACGAACTTCAAATGACGCATAGCGCGCGGCATCATGCGCCTGTTCTACGGGCAAGCGCGCCTTATATACTCCTCCTCTCTAATGTGCACTGCGCACGGCGGCGGCGAAAGGTCAAGCGGTGGCGCGGAGGATAAGCGGCGGCACACATGCGCAGTAGCCTGCGCCGTGCGTGACGTCACTCATACAAGAATTGCAGAGTCAGGATGTAGAAAAAGCATGCTCAAATGTAGTGAAAACTGTCTACACTGGATGCACAGCCACAATAGCACTCAATACGCAAAAAAATCCCACTAAGGAAGGATGTCAGGCTTGGAGACGCGATCTGTTTGTTGCCGTGTGTTTACTACCGAAGGTATTCATAGCTGCCTCCAAAACCCAAAGAGCTCAGAATAAGAGTTAATAGAGGATACCTTAGTAATCCTCTGTTCATAGATGAACTGACCTGCGAAGAAATTCAATGTACAAATTTAAAGGCATGAACGGTGACAAAAAGAAAAACTCAATACAAAACGGTGGGTGTAAAAGTTAATATGCAAAACGCAAAAATAAAGTTCAGCAGTCTCGGAAGAGAAGAGCAGTTTACGATTGGCAGTGACACGTTCGAAGTCGAAAGAGATCTCAGTGCAGTTAAGATATCTGGACCATGCGAGTGAAATGACTAAGAATAAGAATAAGATGAACTGCATTTCTCCGGCCGCCAGTATCTTTCGCGAGAAAAGGGCATAGTAGTTGTGTGTTGCCATGTTGCGTCTACCTTGAGGCTGACGAAAATGGTTCAGCTTAAATTAAGGACAACGAGGTGAGCTATGGGAAGTAAAATGATGCGTGTAATGATAACAGGCCAGGACACAGCACAGTCGGTCAGGCAAACATGCAGCCTAACGAATGACATCCTAGTCGAATTAAAGAAGAAACGGGCTTAGGCAAGGCATGTAAATGGAAGGAATGATGATAGATGTTCACTAACGGTAGCGCGATGAATTTAAGAGAAAGCAAGCGTATCAAAGGGTAGCAGAAAGGGTTAGATTTAGGGGTCTGCGAATATCAATTTTTTTCGAATACGAATCGAATACGAATACTTAGTTCCGAATATCGAATCGAATATCGAATAATCAAGGACAGACGCATTTAATCACCATAAAACATTTATTTGGGCACCCAAGAACATCAGAGTTCAACTATCGATGATTAAATGAGCACAAAAGGTGTGTGTGGCTGCACAAAAAGTATCAAAGTCTCGAACATTATTCTTAGAAGAGTGGAAATATCAGAGAAGATGGCTGGTACAAGCTTGCCATCAGCACAAAAGCGCGTTGCTGGGATGACGTAAAAGGTTGTCGTGAAGGAAAACCAGCTGCACCACATGGTCAGGGAGAAGTAGTTCTCTTCTAACTGAAACGACTCCTCCAGCCACAGAAAATGCCCTCTCACTTGGCACTGACCTGGCACGTATTGCGAGGTAGTACTTCGTGCACAGCTCTGACTATACCAGCTTCGCAGGTATAGCCACAAAAAAGCTCACCAGCGCAGGCAGCTACAGCATGGCCCTTGGAGGAAAAAGAATTTTCCTTCCGTGTAGGCGCCGCCATGTTATGTATCTGTCGATAGAGCTTGCGGACCGAAATGAACGCCGGTGCTCACAATGAATATTCGGCTAGATACGAATATTCGCATTGGGTCGAATATTCGAAAAAAACACCAATACTTGGGTTTCGAATCGAATTCGAATACTAAGAATATAATAATCGAAATATATTCGAAAATTTCGAATATTCGCACACCCCTAGTTAGATTAGGAAGTTTGGGGGATAAGGCGACCGCAGCTGGCACAAGACGGGGTCAATTAGATATACTTGAGTGGCCATTGTATTGGTGTGGCGTAGTCAGGTTGACAATTGTGATGAATGAGCAGAGGGTAGACCACGACCCATTCGGAGGCTTTCTTCCACAGGCTGCGCATTTCAAGACCCTTCGGTGACTTAAGCTATGCTCAAACAGGTTGTTAGATGATTTTGGAGACGCTTTGTAAGGGGTCAGGTATTTTATGTTGGACCACATTGTACTAGAACATATTTATCTGTGTAATGAACGCGCTCGCATAATTAACGCCCCCCCCCCCCCTCTTCTACTTTGGCTGTTAAGGAAAACAATTTCTTTTCCCTCGCGTAATAAACGCAACCCGCCATTTTGTCGCGCACTGTCCTCGTGTTGATAGCGAATGCTAAGAGCTGCCGTTGTTTTGAACGCCGAAACAATTACACCATAATACGCACAACTGTATATGTCATCGGTCCAATGTCATTAGTACTACATCTCACACTTGCGGGGCAAATAGCCGATAAAATGTTCCGCGAGGCAGATGATTCGCAGTGGGATCTACCAGTCATCGCAAAGAGCTTGCATGTCCGATCTACCATACTAAGCATCGTAGCAACTTGTTGGGGTTCGGCTTCGCTATGAATGCTGCTAGTTGTGATGGATAGCAACAAACGTTGCAAGCACGCGCATATTACAGTTTATTGAAAATAAAAAAAAATTCTCTAATGGTCTTTTTTAAAATCTAGCTATCCCTTATTTCACGCCCCTTATTGGGGCCTTAATGCCATCAAATAAAAAGATATATAATTATTCTCCTTCTTCCTTTGGAGTGCATGACTAGCGGTGAGGTGTTATATCGGCAGGTTTGAAAAAAAGGTGTTGATGATGCTCTCGAGCACTGGAATCGGGCTGAAAATTGCGTTCTGTTTTATTCTGAAGTGAGTCGTACCCTATAAAGAATTCCTCCGACGGGCCTACTTGTCTCGGTCTCATCGCTTTACAGTTTGGTATTACCCCATAAAATGAACGCCTCACCCCCCTCCATTTTTTTGGCAGGTTTTTGGGAGAAAAAGGGAGTACGTTAACCCAGTAAATACAGTACTTAAAGGTGGACTCAAGAGAAATCTGAAATCATCTTTCTACAGCAGGAGCTCCATCTACACTCTCCGAGCTTTCTTAGCAAGTTCGAAATATTGTCCTGTGGGGCCGATTTCCCTATGAAATCGACGTAAACGTCTCTGCTCCCGCCTTCTTTTTTTTTGAACTAATCTTCGAAAAGAGGAGGAGTCGCCAACACTAGAGGTCTTTTCAGCCAGTCGAGCGGCTGCTTCGCTTGTGCTTTTATTTTGTACTTTTAGGTTTCCTTGAATAAATAGTTTCAGTCGCAGACAGCCGCCAATTAGGCCCGCAGAAAACACGCGTGGGCACATTGCTTTCGCCAATCGCTACGTATCACTCCGCCGATGGCAGAGCGGCAAGCCGCCACGCGTCTGGCTGAAAACCATTCCACGCGCTGGCTGGCTCCCTCTCTTGTCGAATCTGAGCTGATGAGGCAATACTCATTGATCTTACTCATAAGGCCGAGAGGCTGGTGTATTGGGTGATGCTAGTGCACGTTAAAGAATCCCAGGTTGCCGAAATTTCCGGAACCCTTCACTACGACGTGCTTCATAGTCTGAGTCGCTTTGGGAAGTTAAAACACCCATAAACCCTAAGCCTTTTTTAGAGACGGTGACATCACGAGAAGCTTTGAGCAGGGAGAAAAATGAGAAGAGGAGGAGGACACAGGAACGACCAGTCTACGCGTTGGAGTATTGGATGTTTTCTTTGAGCGACCTACATATTTACACGCCCGAGAAATGTCTGGCTTGCTTGACCTAAAAACTACATCCGTTTGATAAGTTCTCCTTGACTATATTCCACCCAGCTTTAGATTTCGCGATAAATGGACCAGACCCCACCAAGGTACCGACAACAGGCGTGCGGTTAGCTAGCCGTCAGGCGAGCGTTGTCATTCCCAATCTCTCAGCGGGGCTTCCTCTATACACATACGCTATCCTTCGGTATCAGCCGCAGGTACTGGTGCCACCATCTGTACTGCCTGGACCCCGGAGAAGAGCAGCCACGGTCCTCACTCGGTGCCCGCAGACGCCGTGTCCACCAGGCGATGGCTCACGTGTGGGACGAACTGGCCGAAACTCTGCACGGCACAACACGCGCTCGTACAGCCACCCCCTCGTCCGGTGCAATCCTTAGCGTGCAGTGTTCGGTGCGCTCTTCATCCCACTCCAGCTCTCCGCTGCCTCAGGTACGGGAGTAATGATCCTTCGATGACGGCTGTCAGATGGAGGCAATGCCACTAAGAACACAAGCATAGTGATAGCTCAAATTAGAAGCTGCCTGTTTTCAGGAGTTAGGGCGAAACAACAGGGCACATGAGCACGACGTACGTCGTCGTCCAGACGTTTGATTTGCTTATCATCGCTAGAACCAGACCTGTTGCGATCACGCTTTGATGTTGGTTTCGATATCGTTAAAATATACGTCGTAAATCAGCAGTCTATATATATATGCTCAGCTGTATACCTGGGCGGGCAGATGTATCGCAAGCCGGGACAGTGCAATGAATTGAAGCACTTGGGTTATGGAGATCTAACGTGCAATAAGATTGGAAAGACATTCCATTGCTCGAACGCGCACCAAACAGCCTTTCATGTGTGGCACACAGCTAACTCGAATAGTTACAGTATTCTTTACGAAATGCACCTACCGAGAGCCGCACAAACGCCTTAAGAGAGCCCAGAGGGCAATTGCTAGCAGCTATTTTTAATTGATATTGTACTTTCCTCGGCAGTAATTTTGGATTATATTCCTATTGACCACCAGTCCAATACTGCTGCACCCTACACAAAAACAGTAAATGAACTTGGGCCAAACATAGAGCAACTCTGTGTTACATAATGACATTTCATAGAGCAGGATATCAAAGGGGGTCATATATATCAACTGTCGTGCTTCCCGCCCTCCTCGTGCTGGCACTTCCCTTTTCTAATTTCGCACGATAACGCACCCTTGAATTGAGTCGGACAGGGACAGATAAAGGGCAGATTAGCTCTTGAAAGAGTCCTGCGGGGCGTGCATCCGGCTGTTTCTTGCGACCAGGCAGCGGCTCGACGACACCAACCTTGAAAACTCCACGCGTCGCTTTCCCGAATTTGTCTCCTTCATAACGAGAGTTGTCGATCTTGACTGTTAACAAGCAACAAGAATCCGTATGTGAAGCAAGCTTTCGTTAACTTCCGCTGTGCCGCTAACTCGTTAACAGTTTCTGAGTGCGGATCTCGACGCTGTAAAATCTAGAAGCGTGCGACAGGCCTGCGACTGTAGCTTTTTGACCGTAGCGACCAATTAAAACACATCACTTTAAGACCAAATTGGTCGCACAGCCTCTGGGACTGGCAAGTGTGCCGTGATACAACCGTAATACAACCATGTTTTAACCAAGTAAACCGTGGAGCAGAGTTCTGGTTCGGGCTGTAGAGTCGAGCTGAGTTGGCCATTTTAAGCTGTTAAAAGATAAGACAAATTCGCGCAAAAAGCCAACACACCTCCAGCAGATTGCGAACAAACGATGAAAAATTCACCACATCGAAAGAGTGAACACAATACTCGGAGTTTTAAGTTAACGCCCATGTCTCATTCCTGGCTCTGGCTTACTTTTGAGTCCTTGCCTCGTTTTTCGCCCATTGCAGCTTAAGGGAGTCAGCAACTATCCTGAAATCCGACGATGGAGTTGAGAAAATCATAGCACTGACTTTAAAATACCCAAAAAAGGCGAAACGAAAAATCCGTGGCATCGACTGCAGAATTGCACGATAAATAACTTCAGTTTTTCGTGTGTATTGATCTTACCGAGTGAAATACAGTGATGGCTACCCTTTATAGCTATCAGCATGCAGTGTCGTATAATCATACAGACTACATTAGTCTTGTAACTCTCAGGACCCATCGACCTGTTACTTGGACATTGGAGCAACGGTGTCGTTAACGCAGGCGCAGGCAGCTGGCGTCACTGGGGCGGCCGTCGAGCACACCCCGAAACATCCTGTGGGGAAGGAGGAGTGGACCAGCGTCAGCACCGAGCTACGCTGCACTTCTGAGTGCACCGAGCCCCGCTGGGACGAAATGGGCGAACAGCGCAAGGCTGATTGGCGCGGCCGGTGAGTGAGCACCTGCACGTGATTCGCGAATAAGAGAACTTCCAACAAATCAGGTGAAGTTTTTATGAAGAGCACGAGAAATGTCATGCGAGCCGCGACTGCCCCGGCTGCGCACCTATACCTGTGCTCATTACTTTGGTCGCTTTATAATTAATGTGAACATGTAGCGGCGTCTAATTAAACAAGCTGAGGACGTTATAGTGAATAGAAAGAAGGAAGGCAAACATATTTATTCAAAAGGAAAGAAGCTTATTGAAGCAAAGCAGGCCGAGTTTTCAGTCCAAGACCAAAATTTGTCTGCCCAACACAGTGGAGATGGAATGGATAGAAAAGCACGAACACATTAGATGATGGGGAAGGAACACACGGGTGGTCTTTAATTCTGCCAGTCATATGCCATTGCGACACACACTCAAGGGCTTCTCGTTTTGATTTTTGCTTGCTTCGATGCATCCGTCTTTTAGTGTAGCACGACATACAGGATTTGTTGTCCTTGTATTCCCTTGAGTGTACACAAGTCTGAAATGCAAATCATTTAAACTATTACCCTTCCTTTAACGACATGCCGCAGCTTTTGCATTTCGTCTTTGCAGAATTTTAGCAATGCAGAAAGTGGGTGCGTGCAGGTAACCCAGGAATAGAGGAGGAACAATAAGGTGTGACTTGGCGAGTGTATCATGCGTAAAGCATATGCTCAATGCCTGCGATCTGATAAGGACCACCCGTTCAGTGTTAGTGGAAGCGGTATCCTCATTAATAAAGTCTTGGCGGGGTGAGGAGTACATTGGTTTGGATTATACGAAAAATTAGGGATTTTTGTGTGGGGAGATGTGGATATGGTGGAGAGAGCAAGGTGCCTTCCCGTCGCATGTTTTCATCTTCTTGGTTACATAACTGTTGCTTGTAGAACTCTGCGTCGTTCTCCGACATCGGCTTGGCGGGGGATTGAGGGCACCCTGCCAGCTCAATTTCTCAAACCCCTCGCGGCCAGGTTGAAACTTGAGAGATACTTTCCAGTGATTCCTTTGAAGTGCCGTACAGTTCTTGGTCTATCCAGATTTTCAGGACTGCGAGTATTGCAAGTGGAGGAGGTCGTACTTCTTGAACTCAATCTATTATCTATCCGTACTGCATGTGGTGAATCAGTATAAAGGCCGATGAAAATTTTTCAGATATCTTATAACTAGGTGCTGAGAGGTGCATGAAATTTTCGTTTCACACAAGAAATTCGGCCAGGGAGACACGAAGTGAGTGGAAAATTCACCGTCGGGCGCCTAAATAACTAAAATCAATAGAGAGCTTATTAGTGGGTGCAGTAAGCAAGCATGTTTATAATGAAAACTTAAGTCCTGTTCCGACAAAACTTCCAGTTTGTAGAATTCTCCTATCACGCCTGTTTTTCCAACATACAGGCTTCCAAAGCTGCAGCTGCCCCTCCGTAATTGCGCATGCGTGCAAGGCAGTGACGAAGGCCAGAAACTCCTCTCGGCGTGACACCGTGTTTCGCCTGCCAGATGCGCATAGCAACCTATGAAGTTGTCGTCTGTTTCCCGTTCACTTTCGGCTATCGAAATGGAACAAAAGCCCAAGTCAACAGTTTCGCCCACAACAGCGGAGTTCAGCGTCGACTATCACAGCCTTGCAAGAATACACGAAATCCATAGAATTTTTTTTTGAGGGGGGGTGGGGGGGGTTCTTGCAACACGTTTATTGTCGAAGATTTTTACCAAATCGAAGTCTAGAAATGCGGCCGCTTCTTTGTTTCCAAAACAAACATTCATACTAGCCGCAGCTGCAAAAAATTTTGTTAATCTAATATAGTTAATTATGTGCCTGACGATGGCAATTATTACCTCACTTTGTGTCCCACTGGTCGCACAATATAGGTACAACGGTCGGTCTCGCGTATCACTTTGTGCCTGCTTTTAGGTATCCGTAAAGCTTACTTTTCATCGGCTTTTATAGTAGTTATGAAGTGCAGATCTGTGCGGTTCGTGAGGTGGGTTTTCATTATGGCTAGAAATTATAGCTTCTGTTTTCAGAGTAGGTGGATGGATCGCCGAGGGGACAAGTTGTGCAGGTCTCGGGACTCGATGCAACACTGGCATGCAACGTCTGTGTATAGTTTAATGAGCCCGGAGGGCTCTTTGTGGTGCATGGCTTACGCTTGGCGTCTATTTTCATGAATTTGAGAGCATCTCCTTGGGGATATTGCCTTATTTATTGCTGGACGGAAGTGTGGGTGGAGTGAGTTTCTTTTAGAATGTAACGACCCTGTTCAATGCGCGACTGACGACCCACCTGTTTCTCTTTACCGTTTAATTTGTTCGGCGACTTTTTGACATAGTCCTATAAGAGGGAGCTTTTCTGCCGCATCCGCTTGCTACTAATCTGAACAAACGATGCTGAGTGAAACTTGTGCTCGACACAGGCATTTCTCGTTGTAAAAAGCGTGAAGGCTTCGTAGTCATTTTTCTTTTCTCTTAGAACCGTGAATCTTGCGTAGCTTTATTGTAACGTAGATCCTTTCTAGCATTCATATTTGTGTGGCTGACCTCAGCAACAGCGCTTTAAAAGATCAGCATAGGTCAGACAAAAGAATATATCACGCACTGCAGCTACATTAGCATTTAAAGATGCGGAACAAGGACGCTCTTTATAAAGTCTGTTTTAACGCTAGCTGGTTGATTAAGGTTTCCTGATTTTTGTGAGTGCATTGTTATGAATCGTACTCGTGGTGACACACTCACTCTGCCCGTGGTACGCAGGTACGGCTGCATCCGGACCAGTGCTGCGCACACATCGGGTTCGGTGGCCCAGCTCCAATAGGCGGCCGCTTCGGGGTTCCAAGCTGCTGTGTTTCGATACGAAACCACGCACAGCCTCCTCACCCCGCTAAGCGGCCTCGCCCATCCCCGCCGGACTATGGAAGGCGCTCGTCTGACAGAGGCATTTCAAGACGACCGCCTTCCTCCTATATTCTTCCCCGCGTTCATCTCCTGGCCGATTGAGGGCTTCGCTGGTCTGGCGGGAGTGGACCGCATCCGGAGTCTCTCAACCGCAGGTCGAAACACCGGCGGTTGAATTGATTATTATTGTAATTAGCAAACTACGAAGCATCCGAAGTTATGTATATACGAATATTTATAAATAATGTCTAAAAAATCATGCCTGTACTCTATACCTTAATCACTCATGCTCAGTGTTACGAAATATTTGCGTATTGACGCAATAAGATGTGCGTGGGGTCGCCCAGGTCCGCAAACAAATAACGGAACCTTGCTGCGAATGGGAGTGTTGACTTCGCCAGCTGCATCGTCTCTGGCGCGACGCCTTCGAACATCTTAAGTTTAGTGTGGTTTTTCCGCCTACCCAGCCGACAAAAAGACTGCATATGAATCGCCAAGCTACCCTGTTTTGGTTCCTCTGTGAACAAGACACACCCGTGCGCAGCCTCGCTTTCCTTCATCTATTCTCGCTTATGTCGACGGGTCGGCGGGTGGCAGCAGGTCATCGGAAAACAATAGCAACCGTATGGCCACAAGAGCATTGAGAAAGATTGACACTAAAGGCGCCTTTTGTTCATTCATCAATTATTCTCAGAAACTCTGCTCGCTCCTTTCAATGTTACCCAGTTTTTTGCGTCCCTTCTCCCAGATGTTTTTGTTACCTTGGAGCCGAACTCACCCCTGTATGTAAAAAAGCTCACAGGGGGAGGTTAAATGGATCACCATTCACAGGCTAAGTTCCTTATAACAAGCTGAGCGTGCTCGGCTAGAATGCGTGCCCAAACATGCGGATATCGGCCCTGCGTACCAAAGCCGACACATGGACGTGTGGGTCAACCTGTAGCCTCGACAACCCACCGCATACTGACTTTTTATCTTGAGTCTGGCAAGTCGCAAGACAAGGAAGAATTTTTGACAAAGTGCGGAAACATTTTAAACTTCGCTAAACAGTACTAGTTCCTGCTGGTGGGCAGAGAAATTAGTTTGAAGCTACTAAATTTTCGAGTGTCCTACAAATAAACATCAAAAAAGCTTTTTCAAGACACGGCCCTGCTGCGGAGAACAAGAGGTTGAGGGAGCTATTTATTGATTGATTGAAAACATATGTATTTGAGATATTCTTAGAACATGTGAGTGGGCCACCTAGTCCGGTAGTCCTCTGGTGGTTATTGCTGCTGCGCTGGCCCTCCCCACCAGGCAGTGCTGACGGTCAGGATCATCGCTGAGCAGAATAACCTCCCACAGCTCCTCGGATGGGTTTGCAGTGGGTCAACTAAGGGATTAAATTAGCATGCCCACATCATGTGGTAGAGGTTAGCTATTTCTCCACAGTGTGGACACGGCGGAGAGTGTAGTGTAGGGTACCACTAGTGTAACTTAGCTCGCGTTGGGCATCTGTTGGTTTGCAGTCCCCTAAGCGTGTTCTCTTCTAACATATTAAGGGATTTATGTGGTGTTGGGTACTCCTTTCTGGCTGTTCTGTATGGGGAGAGATTGTCAGAATACATTGCTAAACCTATTAATTAGGTCGCAGCACCCTTCATGGTCGGCATGTTGAGACGCCCGGTATAGAAGTGCTCGGGCATGCCTGTGAGCGGCTTCGTTTCCTCCTGGTAGTTCCAGGTGACCGGGAAACCAGGTGAGTAAGGCTTGGCTGGGTGGATGCTTAGTCAGCAATGACCACCCTGACCTGTGGATGAATCCGTTATTAAAGTTGCGACAGGCGTTCTGGGAATCAGTGAGCCCAACGGCGTTGGGGTTAGATGCTACAGCTAATGCAATAGCTGCCTCCTCTGCGTGAGTGGGGTTAGATGTTTTCATCGAGGCGCAGTTCACCATCGATCCTGAAGGCGTTGAAACCACAACAGTCATGACACCATTCTTTGGTCCTGCTGCGTCCACGTAAAGGCGTTAGGTTGCTTGTCATATTTCTTATGCAGGGCTTCCCCTCTTGCTTTTCTCCTCTCGAGGTTAAATGCAGGACGCTACTCCTCGCAATCGGGTTCACGTTGATGTCTCTTCTCACATCGCGTGGGACCTCTTCTCTTTGGTCTATTGTATAGGACAGATTAACATGGATCTTCTAGAGCAGTTCTCTGCTGGGGTTTGTGAGTGTGAGCCTATTGAGTTGTGAGAGCCATTGTGCTTCCCACATCTCTTTGAGGGTATTATGTACTCCTAGAGCAATGAGCTTTGCCGTTGGCGTGGAGTTCAGTGGCTCCAGTGCCGCCTTGTAAGCTTTCCTGATCAGCGTCTCCAACGTTTCAATTTCCTACCTGGAGAGGTTAAGGAATGCCGTCCCGTACATTATCCGAGAAATCACGAAAGCTTGCACTAAGCGGATGGTGTCCCTTTCCTTCATGCCACGGTGTTTATTTCGAATATGATGTATCATCAGGAGTATTTGCTCGGTGAATGCTGTAAGCTTCTTCATAGTGGTGGTATTCTGTCGCTCCTGCGGGATATACTGCCCTAGGATCTTGATCTCCGTGGGTTTCCTTACCGGGTGGTTCTTTATATACACCGTGATGTTCTGCGCTAGGAGTGTCCTCGGGTTCATCAGGATGAGCAACTTTTCCGGCGCACACTGGAGGCCTCTCCCCGTGCTGCTTTGATATATTTATAGGTTCTTGCGCCAGAGCTGGTATCGGCGAGGCTTTCCAGGATATGTTTATGTAGAACGTTATCCAACGCTCCTTTCAAATCAAGTGCCAGGATGTCCCTTGTCTGTGACCTGGGAGGTGTCTCAAGGAGGTCTTTGTACAAGTACAAGAGGGCATATTGTGTCGATAGGTGAGGACGAAAGCCGAGCTGAGGCAACTAAAACACAGTTCATTGTTACTGGCATTTGTGGGAGTGTCCTTTTGATTCTGGAGATGTATTCGCTCGTCAGCGTAAGCTAATTATTCAAAAATAACGAGTTTAAAGGTTTCTACTGATCAACTGTCGTCGAACTGAGCGGTATCGTGAAGCAGTTTGTGAACAAAATACCTCCCGGCGAATAAAAGCACTATCGGCGACAGCAGGGATATGCTGATTTACAGCCTGTGTAGAGTCTGCGTCACTTGTTCGTAGAGCGCTTGAGCGACGCAGTTCCCTGCATAAAAATCCACATCTCGTCGCAGCTTCTAGCTTTTAGAGGCAACTCTTGCGCGGAAGTAGAGCCACACAGTCTTGCAAGCGAGCTGACCACGAACACTGCACGGAAACCGGTGGTACTTTCTGGATTTTATTGCGCGGGGCTCACTGCTCTAGAAGAGTGACGTAGACTGTAGGTGTTTCAGCGTGTTTACCGCCTGTGCACGTGTCGGATATAACACTGGACGAGAGCACTTTTTGCACTGCAGCGTGACTATGTGCCTCGGTGCGTTAGCGCCTAAACCCGAATTTCTGTTGCACAGAGCACACATGCTTAGCCCGATATATCGAATACAGTGATTTTCTTCAGCACGAACAACGGTAAATAAAAGTGGGGGACGGCGGACAAAAAGAAAGTACAAGAAGGTAACACCTTCTTTTTACCTTTGGTTACCTTCTTGTCTATGTCTTTTTGTGCGCAGTACCCCCTTTTATTTACCACGATTGACCGACTAGCCCAACCACGTACGCTTTCGCTTTTTTATCCCTCTGAAGCACACTTGTTAGCACTGCGCGAAACACATGTCCGGTCGCACATTTGCGATAAAGTGTTATCGCCACGCGCTAGCCACGCGAACACCGCAAAGCTTTGCTGCTCCTTTCTGTCTTACTTTACGTGTCCCCTTGTATGCGGACACGTCTACAAAATCACGATAGCTGTTTCAGCCAGATGGTTGCTCAAGAGAAAATTTTAGCGCTTGAGATGCAAGGATGGAATGATGAGGACAGCAAATGCTATAACGCATGTGTCGTCCTCTTCGTACCGTCAGTCGGTCCGTTTGGGTAGATGTGCGATATGTGTGAAAGAGTCTGGCACTTAAAAGACTTGATGCCAGTGAGAAGCGAAATCTGTGACCCGTTGAGTTTGGTGGTGGTGGTGAAAACATTAAATCATAGGGAGAGGTGTTGGGGGTCGTGACCTGAAGGGTCACGCCCTTACAACCACTAGGTGGGATGCCTAGACAGGTACCCCATTGGCGTTTGCCGCAGCCCGGGCGCGCTGCGTTAAGGCCCTTTGGGCCTCGAGGGTGCAGCAACCGGACAGGGTCGCCTCCCAGTCCTCTCGGGTGGGGTTTGGAATAGGGGGTAGGGATGGGTTCTGCTGGCAGGCCCACACCATGTGGTAAGTGTCAGACACCTCCCCACAGTGTGAGCACCGCCCGTCGAATTGAGGATGGAAATGTTGCAGAGTTGCCGGGCACAACATCGTGTTGGTGAGCAGGCGCAGGAGTACCCGCTCGTTGACCTTCCCCAGCCCTTTGTAGGGGGTGGGAAGAGTTTGGTGCGTGGATTTGTAATACTCGCATATTTCTTTAAAAGTATAAATAGGATTGAAATCAGTGTCCTGGTCGGCGTCGGGTCCCGTGGGAAACGCCCGGAGATAGAGCGCGCGGTGGTGTTGTGGAAAACATTTATTTACACATGCACTACTGGAGGTATTGCATGAGCTGACCCAGAGGGGGCCAGCCCTTACAAGTACTAGGTGGAGGTCCCTAGTTCGGGACCCCAGTGGCGTCGGCAGCCGCCCGGGCTCGCGCGACCAAGACCCGTTAGGCCTGCAGGTCAGAGCAGCCGAGCAGGGTCGCCTCCCAGTCCTCCCGGGTTGCGGCGTCGGCTGCCTCATGTCCGTGGACGCCTTGGTGACCTGGAGCCCAAACGAGAGATCGGTGCGCGGGATCCGAGTCTGGCGGCGTCGAGGCGGGGCGATGAATGTGGAGCCATGACGAGAGTTTGTACGTCGTGCAAGGACTGTCTCGTTCAGCAACGAACTGTCACTACCTCCACAGCTTAAAGCACAGTTGATATGTCCACTGTTGCAAGAGGGCAGTTATGCGCCTTCCCTCTGGTTCAGGTGTACACCGAGATGTGGAAATCCTTATTCCAACTCCACATGCGACAGACGCCACCAAGAACAAGGTTTGTTATCGCTTGATGGGGTTTATTAACGTCCCAAAGTGACTCAGCCTATGAGGGACGTTGTAGTGCAGGGCTCAGAATATGTTCCGGATATGTTCCACCTGGCCCTCTTTAACGTGCGCAAACATCGCACAGTATGCGAGCCTCTAGCATGTTATCTGCAGTGAAATGCGACCACACGACGATCGAATTTTGCAGGTAAATCACGGAAAAAAAGATATTACATTATTTGTATTACATGAACATGCATTGCACACATAAACACACAAAAAAATAATGAACAGGGGTCTGTGGGCTGATGTGAACCGAAAATTGTGCCGGCTGTGAGGAAAATAGAATGTCTTTCAAACCGAATGCATTACTGGCTTATTCGAGCTAAGGACATCGGCGCCGAAATTTGACTTTCAAGTGGAGGAGCGATGGAGGTGTGTCAGCCATGT